>NW_027172337.1:762500-1077589 GCF_040054535.1 Antennarius striatus
ATGTAACCGTCAACCAGGTGATCATCAATATAACCCTTAACCAGGTGATCATGAGTCTAACCCTGAACCATATGATCATCAATCCAACCCTGAACCATGTGATCATCAATGTAACCGTGAACCAGGTGATCATCTATATAACCCTTAACCAGGTGATCATGAGTCTAACCCTGAACCATATGATCATAAATCCAACCCTGAACCATTTAATCATCAATGTAACCGTGAACCAGGTGATCATCAATATAACCCTTAACGAAGTGATCATCAGGCTAACCCTGAACCTGGTGATCAGCAGTCTAATCCTGAACCAGGTGATCATCAATCCAACCCTGAACCATGTGATCATCAATGTAACCGTCAACCAGGTGATCATGAGTCTAACCCTGAACCGTATGATCATCAATCCAACCCTGAACCATGTGATCATCAGGCAAATCCTGAACCATGTGATCATCAATGTAACCCTGAACCATGTGATCATCAATCTAACCGTGAACAAGGTGATTATCAATATAACCCTGAACCAGGTGATCATCAGTCCTATCCTGAACCATATGATCATCAATCCAACCCTGAACCATGTGATCATCAATGTAACCGTGAACCAGGTGATCATGAGTCTAACCCTGAACCATATGATCATCAATCCAACCCTGAACCATGTGATCATCAATCTAACCGTGAACCAGGTGATTCTCAGTCTAATCTTGAACCATATGATCATCAATCCAACCCTGAACCATGTGATCATCAATCTAACCGTGAACCAGGTGATCATTATTTTAACCCTTAACCAGGTGGTCATCAGTGTAATCCTGAACCATGTGATCATCAGGCAAATCCTGAACCATGTGATCATCAATGTAACCCTGAACCATGTGATCATCAATCTAACCGTGAACAAGGTGATCATCAATATAACCCTTAAACAGGTGATCATCAGTCTAACCCTGAACAAGGTGATCATCAGTCCAATCCTGAACCATGTGATCATCAATCCAACCCAGAACCATCTGATCATCAATCTAACCGTGAACCAGGTGATCATCAATATAACCCTTAACGAGGTGATCATCAGGCTAACCCTGAACCAGGTGATCATCAGTCTAATCCTGAACCATGTGATCATCAATCCAACCCTGAACCATGTGATCATCAATCTAACCGTGAACCAGGTGATCATCAATATAATCCTTAACGAGGTGATCATCAGGCTAACCCTGAACCAGGTGATCAACAGTCTAATCTTGAACAATGTGATCATCAATCCAACCCTGAACCATGTGATCATCAATGTAACCGTGAACCAGGTGATCATCTATATAACCCTTAACCAGGTGATCATGAGTCTAACCCTGAACCATATGATCATCAATCCAACCCTGAACCATGTGATCATCAATCTAACCGTGAACCAGGTGATCATCAATATAACCCTTAACCAGGTGATCATCAGTCTAATCCTGAACCATGTGATCATCAGGCAAATCCTGAACCATGTGATCATCAATGTAACCCTGAACCATGTGATCATCAATCTAACCGTGAACAAGGTGATCATCAATATAACCCTTAAACAGGTGATCATCAGTCTAACCCTGAACCAGGTGATCATCAGTCCAATCCTGAACCATGTGATCATCATTCAGACCCTGAACCATGTGATCATCAATCTAACCCTGAACCAGGTGATCATCAGTCTAACCCTGAACCATGTGATCATCAATCCAACCCTGAACCATGTGATAATCAAACTAACCCTGAACAATGTGATCATCAGTCTAACCCTGAACCATGTGATCATCAATCCAACCCTGGACCATGTGATCATCAATCTAACCGTGAACAAGGTGATCATCAATATAACCCTTAAACAGGTGATCATCAGTCTAACCCTGAACCAGGTGATCATCAGTCAAATCCTGAACCATGTCATCATCAATCCAACCCTGAACCATGTGATCATCAATCTAACCGTGACCCAGGTGATCATCTATATAACCCTTAACCAGGTGATCATGAGTCTAACCCTGAACCATATGATCATAAATCCAACCCTGAACCATTTAATCATCAATGTAACCGTGAACCAGGTGATCATCAATATAACCCTTAACGAAGTGATCATCAGGCTAACCCTGAACCAGGTGATCAGCAGTCTAATCCTGAACCATGTGATCATCAATCCAACCCTGAACCATGTGATCATCAATGTAACCGTCAACCAGGTGATCATGAGTCTAACCCTGAACCGTATGATCATCAATCCAACCCTGAACCATGTGATCATCAGGCAAATCCGGAACCATGTGATCATCAATGTAACCCTGAACCATGTGATTATCAATCTAACCGTGAACAAGGTGATTATCAATATAACCCTTAAACAGGAGATCATCTGTCTAACCTTGAACCAGGTGATCATCAGTCCTATCCTGAACCATATGATCATCAATCCAACCCTGAACCATGTGATCATCAATGTAACCGTGAACCAGGTGATCATGAGTCTAACCCTGAACCATATGATCATCAATCCAACCCTGAACCATGTGATCATCAATCTAACCGTGAACCAGGTGATTCTCAGTCTAATCTTGAACCATATGATCATCAATCCAACCCTGAACCATGTGATCATCAATCTAACCGTGAACCAGGTGATCATCAATATAACCCTTAACCAGGTGGTCATCAGTGTAATCCTGAACCATGTGATCATCAGGCAAATCCTGAACCATGTGATCATCAATGTAACCCTGAACCAGGTGATCATCAATATAACCATTAAACAGGTGATCATCAGTCTAACCCTGAACAAGGTGATCATCAGTCCAATCCTGAACCATGTGATCATCAATCCAACCCAGAACCATCTGATCATCAATATAACCGTGAACCAGGTGATCATCAATATAACCCTTAACGAGGTGATCATCAGACTAACCCTGAACCAGGTGATCATCAGTCTAATCCTGAACCATGTGATCATCAATCCAACCCTGAACCATGTGATCATCAATCTAACCGTGAACCAGGTGATAATCAATCTAACGTTGAACCAGGTGATCATCAGTCTAAACTCAATCTAACCCTGAACCATGTGATCAACAATCTAACCGTGAACAAAGTGATCATCAATGTAACCCTTAAACAGGTGATCATCAGTCTAACCCTGAACCAGGTGATCATCAGTCCAATCCTGAACCATGTGATCATCAATCCAACCCTGGACCATGTGATCATCAGTGCAATCCTGAACCATGTTATCATCAATCCAACCCTGGACCATGTGATCATCAATGTAACCGTGAACCATGTGATCATCAATGTAACCATGAACCAGGTGATCATCAGTATAACCCTTAACCAGGTGATCATGAGTCTAACCCTGAACCATATGATCAATAATCCAACCCTGAACCATGTGATCATCAATCTAACCGTGAACCAGGTGATAATCAATCTAACGTTGAACCAGGTGATCATCAGTCTAACCTCAATCTAACCCTGAACCATGTGATCATCAATCTAGTCCTGGACCATGTGATCATCAATCTAACCGTGAACAAAGTGATCATCAATGTAACCCTTAAACAGGTGATCATCAGTCTAACCCTGAACCAGGTGATCATCAGTGCAATCCTGAACCATGTTATCATCAATCCAACCCTGGACCATGTGATCATCAATGTAACCGTGAACCAGGTGATCATCAATATAACCCTTAACCAGGTGATCATCAGTCTAATCCTGAACCATGTCATCATCAATCCAATCCTGAACCATGTGATCATCAATCCAACCCTGAACCATGTGATCATCAATGTAACCGTCAACCAGGTGATCATGAGTCTAACCCTGAACCGTATGATCATCAGTCTAATCCTGAACCATGTGATCATCAGGCAAATCCTGAACCATGTGATCATCAATGTAACCCTGAACCATGTGATCATCAATCTAACCGTGAACAAGGTGATCATCAATATAACCCTTAAACAGGTGATCATCAGTCTAACCCTGAACCAGGTGATCATCAGTCCAATCCTGAACCATGTGATCATCATTCAGACCCTGAACCATGTGATCATCAATCTAACCCTGAACCAGGTGATCATCAGTCTAACCCTGAACCATGTGATCATCAATCCAACCCTGAACCATGTGATAATCAAACTAACCCTGAACAATGTGATCATCAGTCTAACCCTGAACCATGTGATCATCAATCCAACCCTGGACCATGTGATCATCAATCTAACCGTGAACAAGGTGATCATCAATATAACCCTTAAACAGGTGATCATCAGTCTAACCCTGAACCAGGTGATCATCAGTCAAATCCTGAACCATGTCATCATCAATCCAACCCTGAACCATGTGATCATCAATCTAACCGTGACCCAGGTGATCATCTATATAACCCTTAACCAGGTGATCATGAGTCTAACCCTGAACCATATGATCATAAATCCAACCCTGAACCATTTAATCATCAATGTAACCGTGAACCAGGTGATCATCAATATAACCCTTAACGAAGTGATCATCAGGCTAACCCTGAACCAGGTGATCAGCAGTCTAATCCTGAACCATGTGATCATCAATCCAACCCTGAACCATGTGATCATCAATGTAACCGTCAACCAGGTGATCATGAGTCTAACCCTGAACCGTATGATCATCAATCCAACCCTGAACCATGTGATCATCAGGCAAATCCTGAACCATGTGATCATCAATGTAACCCTGAACCATGTGATTATCAATCTAACCGTGAACAAGGTGATTATCAATATAACCCTTAAACAGGAGATCATCTGTCTAACCTTGAACCAGGTGATCATCAGTCCTATCCTGAACCATATGATCATCAATCCAACCCTGAACCATGTGATCATCAATGTAACCGTGAACCAGGTGATCATGAGTCTAACCCTGAACCATATGATCATCAATCCAACCCTGAACCATGTGATCATCAATCTAACCGTGAACCAGGTGATTCTCAGTCTAATCTTGAACCATATGATCATCAATCCAACCCTGAACCATGTGATCATCAATCTAACCGTGAACCAGGTGATCATCAATATAACCCTTAACCAGGTGGTCATCAGTGTAATCCTGAACCATGTGATCATCAGGCAAATCCTGAACCATGTGATCATCAATGTAACCCTGAACCAGGTGATCATCAATATAACCATTAAACAGGTGATCATCAGTCTAACCCTGAACAAGGTGATCATCAGTCCAATCCTGAACCATGTGATCATCAATCCAACCCAGAACCATCTGATCATCAATATAACCGTGAACCAGGTGATCATCAATATAACCCTTAACGAGGTGATCATCAGGCTAACCCTGAACCAGGTGATCATCAGTCTAATCCTGAACCATGTGATCATCAATCCAACCCTGAACCATGTGATCATCAATCTAACCGTGAACCAGGTGATAATCAATCTAACGTTGAACCAGGTGATCATCAGTCTAAACTCAATCTAACCCTGAACCATGTGATCAACAATCTAACCGTGAACAAAGTGATCATCAATGTAACCCTTAAACAGGTGATCATCAGTCTAACCCTGAACCAGGTGATCATCAGTCCAATCCTGAACCATGTGATCATCAATCCAACCCTGGACCATGTGATCATCAGTGCAATCCTGAACCATGTTATCATCAATCCAACCCTGGACCATGTGATCATCAATGTAACCGTGAACCATGTGATCATCAATGTAACCATGAACCAGGTGATCATCAGTATAACCCTTAACCAGGTGATCATGAGTCTAACCCTGAACCATATGATCAATAATCCAACCCTGAACCATGTGATCATCAATCTAACCGTGAACCAGGTGATAATCAATCTAACGTTGAACCAGGTGATCATCAGTCTAACCTCAATCTAACCCTGAACCATGTGATCATCAATCTAGTCCTGGACCATGTGATCATCAATCTAACCGTGAACAAAGTGATCATCAATGTAACCCTTAAACAGGTGATCATCAGTCTAACCCTGAACCAGGTGATCATCAGTGCAATCCTGAACCATGTTATCATCAATCCAACCCTGGACCATGTGATCATCAATGTAACCGTGAACCAGGTGATCATCAATATAACCCTTAACCAGGTGATCATCAGTCTAATCCTGAACCATGTCATCATCAATCCAATCCTGAACCATGTGATCATCAATCCAACCCTGAACCATGTGATCATCAATGTAACCGTCAACCAGGTGATCATGAGTCTAACCCTGAACCGTATGATCATCAATCCAACCCTGAACCATGTGATCATCAGGCAAATCCTGAACCATGTGATCATCAATGTAACCCTGAACCATGTGATTATCAATCTAACCGTGAACAAGGTGATTATCAATATAACCCTTAAACAGGAGATCATCTGTCTAACCTTGAACCAGGTGATCATCAGTCCTATCCTGAACCATATGATCATCAATCCAACCCTGAACCATGTGATCATCAATGTAACCGTGAACCAGGTGATCATGAGTCTAACCCTGAACCATATGATCATCAATCCAACCCTGAACCATGTGATCATCAATCTAACCGTGAACCAGGTGATTCTCAGTCTAATCTTGAACCATATGATCATCAATCCAACCCTGAACCATGTGATCATCAATCTAACCGTGAACCAGGTGATCATCAATATAACCCTTAACCAGGTGGTCATCAGTGTAATCCTGAACCATGTGATCATCAATGTAACCCTGAACCAGGTGATCATCAATATAACCATTAAACAGGTGATCATCAGTCTAACCCTGAACAAGGTGATCATCAGTCCAATCCTGAACCATGTGATCATCAATCCAACCCAGAACCATCTGATCATCAATATAACCGTGAACCAGGTGATCATCAATATAACCCTTAACGAGGTGATCATCAGGCTAACCCTGAACCAGGTGATCATCAGTCTAATCCTGAACCATGTGATCATCAATCCAACCCTGAACCATGTGATCATCAATCTAACCGTGAACCAGGTGATAATCAATCTAACGTTGAACCAGGTGATCATCAGTCTAAACTCAATCTAACCCTGAACCATGTGATCAACAATCTAACCGTGAACAAAGTGATCATCAATGTAACCCTTAAACAGGTGATCATCAGTCTAACCCTGAACCAGGTGATCATCAGTCCAATCCTGAACCATGTGATCATCAATCCAACCCTGGACCATGTGATCATCAGTGCAATCCTGAACCATGTTATCATCAATCCAACCCTGGACCATGTGATCATCAATGTAACCGTGAACCATGTGATCATCAATGTAACCATGAACCAGGTGATCATCAGTATAACCCTTAACCAGGTGATCATGAGTCTAACCCTGAACCATATGATCAATAATCCAACCCTGAACCATGTGATCATCAATCTAACCGTGAACCAGGTGATAATCAATCTAACGTTGAACCAGGTGATCATCAGTCTAACCTCAATCTAACCCTGAACCATGTGATCATCAATCTAGTCCTGGACCATGTGATCATCAATCTAACCGTGAACAAAGTGATCATCAATGTAACCCTTAAACAGGTGATCATCAGTCTAACCCTGAACCAGGTGATCATCAGTGCAATCCTGAACCATGTTATCATCAATCCAACCCTGGACCATGTGATCATCAATGTAACCGTGAACCAGGTGATCATCAATATAACCCTTAACCAGGTGATCATCAGTCTAATCCTGAACCATGTCATCATCAATCCAACCCTGGACCATGTGATCATCAATCTAACCGTGAACAAGGTGATCATCAATATAACCTTTAAACAGGTGATCATCAGTCAAACCCTGAACCAGGTGATCGTCAGTCCAATCATGGACCATGTAATCATCAATCCAACCCTGAACCATGTGATCATCAATCCAACCCTGAACCATGTTATCATCAATGTAACCGTGAACCAGGTGATCATCTATATAACCCTTAACCAGGTGATCATGAGTCTAACCCTGAACCATATGATCATCAATCCAACCCTGAACCATGTGATCATCAATCTAACCGTGAACCAGGTGATCATCAATATAACCCTTAACCAGGTGATTATCAGTCTAATCCTGAACCATGTGATCATCAGGCAAAACCTGAACCATGTGATCATCAATGTAACCCTGAACCATGTGATCATCAATCTAACCGTGAACAAGGTGATCATCAATATAACCCTTAAACAGGTGATCATCAGTCCAATCCTGAACCATGTGATCATCAATCCAACCCTGAACCATGTGATCATCAATCTAACCGTGAACCAGGTGATCATCAATATAACCCTTAACGAGGTGATCATCAGGCTAACCCTGAACCAGGTGATCATCAGTCTAATCCTGAACCAGGTGATAATCAATCCAACCCTGAACCATGTGATCATCAATGTAACCCTTAACCAGGTGATCATGAGTCTAACCCTGAACCATATGATCATCAATCCAACCCTGAACCATGTGATCATCAATGTAACCGTGAACCAGGTGATCATCTATATAACCCTTAACCAGGTGATCATGAGTCTAACACTGAACCATATGATCATCAATCCAACCCTGAACCATGTGATCATCAATCTAACCGTGAACCAGGTGATCATCAATGTAACCATGAACCATGTGATCATCAATCCAACCCTGAACCATGTGATCATCAATCTAACCCTGAACCAGGTGATCATCAGTCTAACCCTGAACCATGTGATCATCAATCCAACCCTGAACCATGTGATCATCAATCCAACCCTGAACAATGTGATCATCAGTCTAACCCTGAACCATGTGATCATCAATCCAACCCTGGACCATGTGATCATCAATCTAACCGTGACAAGGTGATCATCAATATAACCCTTAAACAGGTGATCATCAGTCTAACCCTGAACCAGGTGATCATCAGTCTAATCCTGAACCATGTGATCATCAATCCAACCCTGAACCATGTTATCATCAATGTAACCGTCAACCAGGTGATCATCAATATAACCCTTAACCAGGTGATCATGAGTCTAACCCTGACCAATATGATCATCAATCCAACCCTGAACCATGTTATCATCAATGTAACCGTGAACCAGGTGATCATCTATATAACCCTTAACCAGGTGATCATGAGTCTAACCCTGAACCATATGATCATCAATCCAACCCTGAACCATGTGATCATCAATCTAACCGTGAACCAGGTGATCATCAATATAACCCTTAACCAGGTGATCATCAGTCTAATCCTGAACCATGTGATCATCAGGCAAATCCTGAACCATGTGATCATCAATGTAACCCTGAACCATGTGATCATCAATCTAACCGTGAACAAGGTGATCATCAATATAACCCTTAAACTGGTGATCATCAGTCTAACCCTGAACCAGGTGATCATCAGTCCAATCCTGAACCATGTGATCATCATTCAGACCCTGAACCATGTGATCATCAATCTAACCCTGAACTAGGTGATCATCAGTCTAACCCTGAACCATGTGATCATCAATCCAACCCTGAACCATGTGATCATCAAACCAACCCTGAACAATGTGATCATCAGTCTAACCCTGAACCATGTGATCATCAATCCAACCCTGGACCATGTGATCATCAATCTAACCGTGAACAAGGTGATCATCAATATAACCCTTAAACAGGTGATCATCAGTCTAACCCTGAACCAGGTGATCATCAGTCCAATCCTGAACCATGTCATCATCAATCCAACCCTGAACCATGTGATCATCAATCTAACCGTGACCCAGGTGATCATCAATATAACCCTTAACGACGTGATGATCACCTGGTTCCGGGTTAGCCTGATGATTTGTCTAATCCTGAACCATGTGATCATCAATGTAACCGTCAACCAGGTGATCATCAATATAACCCTTAACCAGGTGATCATGAGTCTAACCCTGAACCATATGATCATCAATCCAACCCTGAACCATTTAATCATCAATGTAACCGTGAACCAGGTGATCATCAATATAACACTTAACGAAGTGATCATCAGGCTAACCCTGAACCAGGTGATCAGCAGTCTAATCCTGAACCATGTGATCATCAATCCAACCCTGAACCATGTGATCATCAATGTAACCGTCAACCAGGTGATCATGAGTCTAACCCTGAACCATATGATCATCAATCCAACCCTGAACCATGTGATCATCAGGCAAATCCTGAACCATGTGATCATCAATGTAACCCTGAACCATGTGATCATCAATCTAACCGTGAACAAAGTGATCATCAATGTAACCCTTAAACAGGTGATCATCAGTCTAACCCTGAACCAGGTGATCATCAGTCCAATCCTGAACCATGTGATCATCCATCCAACCCTGGACCATGTGATCATCAGTGCAATCCTGAACCATGTTATCATCAATCCAACCCTGGACCATGTGATCATCAATGTAACCGTGAACCATGTGATCATCAATGTAACCGTGAACCAGGTGATCATCAATATAACCCTTAACCAGGTGATCATCAGTCTAACCCTGGACCAGTTGATCATCAGTCTAATCCTGAACCATGTGATCATCAATCCAACCCTGGACCATGTGATCATCAATCTAACCGTGAACAAGGTGATCATCAATCCAACCCTTAAACAGGTGATCATCAGTCAAACCCTGAACCAGGTGATCGGCAGTCCAATCATGGACCATGTGATCATCAATCCAACCCTGAACCATGTGATCATCAATGTAACCGTCAACCAGGTGATCATGAGTCTAACCCTGAACCGTATGATCATCAATCCAACCCTGAACCATGTGATCATCAGGCAAATCCTGAACCATGTGATCATCAATGTAACCCTGAACCATGTGATTATCAATCTAACCGTGAACAAGGTGATTATCAATATAACCCTTAAACAGGAGATCATCTGTCTAACCTTGAACCAGGTGATCATCAGTCCTATCCTGAACCATATGATCATCAATCCAACCCTGAACCATGTGATCATCAATGTAACCGTGAACCAGGTGATCATGAGTCTAACCCTGAACCATATGATCATCAATCCAACCCTGAACCATGTGATCATCAATCTAACCGTGAACCAGGTGATTCTCAGTCTAATCTTGAACCATATGATCATCAATCCAACCCTGAACCATGTGATCATCAATCTAACCGTGAACCAGGTGATCATCAATATAACCCTTAACCAGGTGGTCATCAGTGTAATCCTGAACCATGTGATCATCAGGCAAATCCTGAACCATGTGATCATCAATGTAACCCTGAACCAGGTGATCATCAATATAACCATTAAACAGGTGATCATCAGTCTAACCCTGAACAAGGTGATCATCAGTCCAATCCTGAACCATGTGATCATCAATCCAACCCAGAACCATCTGATCATCAATATAACCGTGAACCAGGTGATCATCAATATAACCCTTAACGAGGTGATCATCAGGCTAACCCTGAACCAGGTGATCATCAGTCTAATCCTGAACCATGTGATCATCAATCCAACCCTGAACCATGTGATCATCAATCTAACCGTGAACCAGGTGATAATCAATCTAACGTTGAACCAGGTGATCATCAGTCTAAACTCAATCTAACCCTGAACCATGTGATCAACAATCTAACCGTGAACAAAGTGATCATCAATGTAACCCTTAAACAGGTGATCATCAGTCTAACCCTGAACCAGGTGATCATCAGTCCAATCCTGAACCATGTGATCATCAATCCAACCCTGGACCATGTGATCATCAGTGCAATCCTGAACCATGTTATCATCAATCCAACCCTGGACCATGTGATCATCAATGTAACCGTGAACCATGTGATCATCAATGTAACCATGAACCAGGTGATCATCAGTATAACCCTTAACCAGGTGATCATGAGTCTAACCCTGAACCATATGATCAATAATCCAACCCTGAACCATGTGATCATCAATCTAACCGTGAACCAGGTGATAATCAATCTAACGTTGAACCAGGTGATCATCAGTCTAACCTCAATCTAACCCTGAACCATGTGATCATCAATCTAGTCCTGGACCATGTGATCATCAATCTAACCGTGAACAAAGTGATCATCAATGTAACCCTTAAACAGGTGATCATCAGTCTAACCCTGAACCAGGTGATCATCAGTGCAATCCTGAACCATGTTATCATCAATCCAACCCTGGACCATGTGATCATCAATGTAACCGTGAACCAGGTGATCATCAATATAACCCTTAACCAGGTGATCATCAGTCTAATCCTGAACCATGTCATCATCAATCCAACCCTGGACCATGTGATCATCAATCTAACCGTGAACAAGGTGATCATCAATATAACCTTTAAACAGGTGATCATCAGTCAAACCCTGAACCAGGTGATCGTCAGTCCAATCATGGACCATGTAATCATCAATCCAACCCTGAACCATGTGATCATCAATCCAACCCTGAACCATGTTATCATCAATGTAACCGTGAACCAGGTGATCATCTATATAACCCTTAACCAGGTGATCATGAGTCTAACCCTGAACCATATGATCATCAATCCAACCCTGAACCATGTGATCATCAATCTAACCGTGAACCAGGTGATCATCAATATAACCCTTAACCAGGTGATTATCAGTCTAATCCTGAACCATGTGATCATCAGGCAAAACCTGAACCATGTGATCATCAATGTAACCCTGAACCATGTGATCATCAATCTAACCGTGAACAAGGTGATCATCAATATAACCCTTAAACAGGTGATCATCAGTCCAATCCTGAACCATGTGATCATCAATCCAACCCTGAACCATGTGATCATCAATCTAACCGTGAACCAGGTGATCATCAATATAACCCTTAACGAGGTGATCATCAGGCTAACCCTGAACCAGGTGATCATCAGTCTAATCCTGAACCAGGTGATAATCAATCCAACCCTGAACCATGTGATCATCAATGTAACCCTTAACCAGGTGATCATGAGTCTAACCCTGAACCATATGATCATCAATCCAACCCTGAACCATGTGATCATCAATGTAACCGTGAACCAGGTGATCATCTATATAACCCTTAACCAGGTGATCATGAGTCTAACACTGAACCATATGATCATCAATCCAACCCTGAACCATGTGATCATCAATCTAACCGTGAACCAGGTGATCATCAATGTAACCATGAACCATGTGATCATCAATCCAACCCTGAACCATGTGATCATCAATCTAACCCTGAACCAGGTGATCATCAGTCTAACCCTGAACCATGTGATCATCAATCCAACCCTGAACCATGTGATCATCAATCCAACCCTGAACAATGTGATCATCAGTCTAACCCTGAACCATGTGATCATCAATCCAACCCTGGACCATGTGATCATCAATCTAACCGTGACAAGGTGATCATCAATATAACCCTTAAACAGGTGATCATCAGTCTAACCCTGAACCAGGTGATCATCAGTCTAATCCTGAACCATGTGATCATCAATCCAACCCTGAACCATGTTATCATCAATGTAACCGTCAACCAGGTGATCATCAATATAACCCTTAACCAGGTGATCATGAGTCTAACCCTGACCAATATGATCATCAATCCAACCCTGAACCATGTTATCATCAATGTAACCGTGAACCAGGTGATCATCTATATAACCCTTAACCAGGTGATCATGAGTCTAACCCTGAACCATATGATCATCAATCCAACCCTGAACCATGTGATCATCAATCTAACCGTGAACCAGGTGATCATCAATATAACCCTTAACCAGGTGATCATCAGTCTAATCCTGAACCATGTGATCATCAGGCAAATCCTGAACCATGTGATCATCAATGTAACCCTGAACCATGTGATCATCAATCTAACCGTGAACAAGGTGATCATCAATATAACCCTTAAACTGGTGATCATCAGTCTAACCCTGAACCAGGTGATCATCAGTCCAATCCTGAACCATGTGATCATCATTCAGACCCTGAACCATGTGATCATCAATCTAACCCTGAACTAGGTGATCATCAGTCTAACCCTGAACCATGTGATCATCAATCCAACCCTGAACCATGTGATCATCAAACCAACCCTGAACAATGTGATCATCAGTCTAACCCTGAACCATGTGATCATCAATCCAACCCTGGACCATGTGATCATCAATCTAACCGTGAACAAGGTGATCATCAATATAACCCTTAAACAGGTGATCATCAGTCTAACCCTGAACCAGGTGATCATCAGTCCAATCCTGAACCATGTCATCATCAATCCAACCCTGAACCATGTGATCATCAATCTAACCGTGACCCAGGTGATCATCAATATAACCCTTAACGACGTGATGATCACCTGGTTCCGGGTTAGCCTGATGATTTGTCTAATCCTGAACCATGTGATCATCAATGTAACCGTCAACCAGGTGATCATCAATATAACCCTTAACCAGGTGATCATGAGTCTAACCCTGAACCATATGATCATCAATCCAACCCTGAACCATTTAATCATCAATGTAACCGTGAACCAGGTGATCATCAATATAACCCTTAACGAAGTGATCATCAGGCTAACCCTGAACCAGGTGATCAGCAGTCTAATCCTGAACCATGTGATCATCAATCCAACCCTGAACCATGTGATCATCAATGTAACCGTCAACCAGGTGATCATGAGTCTAACCCTGAACCATATGATCATCAATCCAACCCTGAACCATGTGATCATCAGACAAATCCTGAACCATGTGATCATCAATGTAACCCTGAACCATGTGATCATCAATCTAACCGTGAACAAAGTGATCATCAATGTAACCCTTAAACAGGTGATCATCAGTCTAACCCTGAACCAGGTGATCATCAGTCCAATCCTGAACCATGTGATCATCCATCCAACCCTGGACCATGTGATCATCAGTGCAATCCTGAACCATGTTATCATCAATCCAACCCTGGACCATGTGATCATCAATGTAACCGTGAACCATGTGATCATCAATGTAACCGTGAACCAGGTGATCATCAATATAACCCTTAACCAGGTGATCATCAGTCTAACCCTGGACCAGTTGATCATCAGTCTAATCCTGAACCATGTGATCATCAATCCAACCCTGGACCATGTGATCATCAATCTAACCGTGAACAAGGTGATCATCAATCCAACCCTTAAACAGGTGATCATCAGTCAAACCCTGAACCAGGTGATCGGCAGTCCAATCATGGACCATGTGATCATCAATCCAACCCTGAACAATGTGATCATCAATCCAACCCTGAACCATGTGATCATCAATCTAACCGTGAACAAGGTGATCATCAATATAACCCTTAAACAGGTGATCATCAGTCCAATCCTGAACCATGTGATCATCAATCCAACCCTGAACCATGTGATCATCAATCTAACTGTGAACCAGGTGATCATCAATATAACCCTTAACGAGGTGATCATCAGGCTAACCCTGAACCAGGTGATCATCAGTCTAATCCTGAACAAGGTGATAATCAATCCAACCCTGAACCATGTGATCATCAATGTAACCCTTAACCAGGTGTTCATGAGTCTAACCCTGAACTATATGATCATCAATCCAACCCTGAACCATGTGATCATCAATCTAACCGTGAACCAGGTGATCATCAATGTAACCATGAACCATGTGATCATCAATCCAACCCTGAACCATGTGATCATCAATCCAACCCTGAACCAGGTGATCATCAGTCTAACCCTGAACCATGTGATCATCAATCCAACCCTGAACCATGTGATCATCAATCCAACCCTGAACAATGTGATCATCAGTCTAACCCTGAACCATGTGATCATCAATCCAACCCTGGACCATGTGATCATCAATCTAACCGTGACAAGGTGATCATCAATATAACCCTTAACCAGGTGATCATGAGTCTAACCCTGACCAATATGATCATCAATCCAACCCTGAACCATGTTATCATCAATGTAACCGTGAACCAGGTGATCATCAATATAACCCTTAACCAGGTGATCATCAGTCCAACCCTGAACCAGGTGATCATCAGTCCAACCCTGAACCAGGTGATCATCAGTCCAGTCCTGAACCATGTGATCATCATTCAGACCCTGAACCATGTGATCATCAATCTAACCCTGAACCAGGTGATCATCAGGCAAATCCTGAACCATGTGATCATCAATGTAACCCTGAACCATGTGATCATCAATCTAACCGTGAACAAGGTGATCATCAATATAACCCTTAAACAGGTGATCATCAGTCTAACCCTGAACCAGGTGATCATCAGTCCAGTCCTGAACCATGTGATCATCATTCAGACCCTGAACCATGTGATCATCAGTCTAACCCTGAACCAGGTGATCATCAGTCCTATCCTGAACCATGTGATCATCAATCCAACCCTGAACCATGTGATCATCAATCTAACCATGAACCAGGTGATCATCAATATAACCCTTAACGAGGTGATCATCAGTCTAATCCTGAACCAGGTGATCATCAATCCAACCCTGAACCATGTGATCATCAATGTAACCGTCAACCAGGTGATCATCAATATAACCCTTAACCAGGTGATCAAGAGTCTAACCCTGAACCATATGATCATCAATCCAACCGTGAACCATGTGATCATCAATGTAACCGTCAATCAGGTGATCATCAATATAACCCTTAACCAGGTGATCAAGAGTCTAACCCTGAACCATATGATCATCAATCCAACCCTGAACCATGTGATCATCAATGTAACCGTGAACCAGGTGATCATGAGTCTAACCCTGAACCATATGATCATCAATCCAACCCTGAACCATGTGATCATCAATCTAACCGTGAACCAGGTGATTCTCAGTCTAATCTTGAACCATATGATCATCAATCCAACCCTGAACCATGTGATCATCAATCTAACCGTGAACCAGGTGATCATCAATATAACCCTTAACCAGGTGGTCATCAGTCTAACCCTGAACCATGTGATCATCAATCTAACCGTGAACAAGGTGATCATCAATATAACCCTTAAACAGGTGATCATCAGTCTAACCCTGAACAAGGTGATCATCAGTCCAATCCTGAACCATGTGATCATCAATCCAACCCAGAACCATGTGATCATCAATCTAACCGTGAACCAGGTGATCATCAATATAACCCTTAACGAGGTGATCATCAGGCTAACCCTGAACCAGGTGATCATCAGTCTAATCCTGAACCATGTGATCATCAATCCAACCCTGAACCATGTGATCATCAATCTAACCGTGAACCAGGTGATCACAATATAACCCTTAACGAGGTGATCATCAGTCTAATCCTGAACCAGGTGATCATCAATCCAACCCTGAACCATGTGATCATCAATGTAACCGTCAACCAGGTGATCATCAATATAATCCTTAACCAGTTGATCATGAGTCTAACCCTGAACCATGTGATCATCAATCCAACCGTGAACCATGTGATCATCAATGTAACCGTCAATCAGGTGATCATCAATATAACCCTTAAACTGGTGATCATCAGTCTAACCCTGAACCAGGTGATCATCAGTCCAATCCTGAACCATGTGATCATCATTCAGACCCTGAACCATGTGATCATCAATCTAACCCTGAACCAGGTGATCATCAGTCTAACCCTGAACCATGTGATCATCAATCCAACCCTGAACCATGTGATCATCAAACTAACCCTGAACAATGTGATCATCAGTCTAACCCTGAACCATGTGATCATCAATCCAACCCTGGACCATGTGATCATCAATCTAACCGTGAACAAGGTGATCATCAATATAACCCTTAAACACGTGATCATCAGTCTAACCCTGAACCAGGTGATCATCAGTCCAATCCTGAACCATGTCATCATCAATCCAACCCTGAACCATGTGATCATCAATCTAACCGTGACCCAGGTGATCATCAATATAACCTTTAACGACGTGATGATCACCTGGTTCAGGGTTAGCCTGATGATTTGTCTAATCCTGAACCATGTGATCATCAATGTAACCGTCAACCAGGTGATCATCAATATAACCCTTAACCAGGTGATCATGAGTCTAACCCTGAACCATATGATCATCAATCCAACCCTGAACCATGTGATCATCAATGTAACCGTGAACCAGTTGATCATCTATATAACCCTTAACCAGGTGATCATGAGTCTAACCCTGAACCATATGATCATCAATCCAACCCTGAACCATTTAATCATCAATGTAACCGTGAACCAGGTGATCATGAGTCTAACCCTGAACCATATGATCATCAATCCAACCCTGAACCATGTGATCATCAGGCAAATCCTGAACCATGTGATTATCAATGTAACCCTGAACCATGTGATCATCAATCTAACCGTGAACAAAGTGATCATCAATGTAACCCTTCAACAGGTGATCATCAGTCTAACCCTGAACCAGGTGATCATCAGTCCAATCCTGAACCATGTGATCATCAATCCAACCCTGGACCATGTGATCATCAGTGCAATCCTGAACCATGTTATCATCAATCCAACCCTGGACCATGTGATCATCAATGTAACCGTGAACCATGTGATCATCAATGTAACCGTGAACCAGGTGATCATCAATATAACCCTTAACCAGGTGATCATCAGTCTAACCCTGGACCAGTTGATCATCAGTCTAATCCTGACCCATGTGATCATCAATCCAACCCTGGACCATGTGATCATCAATCTAACCGTGAACAAGGTGATCATCAATCCAACCCTTAAACAGGTGATCATCAGTCAAACCCTGAACCAGGTGATCGGCAGTCCAATCATGGACCATGTGATCATCAATCCAACCCTGAACCATGTGATCATCAATCCAACCCTGAACCATGTGATCTTCAATCTAACCGTGAACAAGGTGATCATCAATATAACCCTTAAACAGGTGATCATCAGTCCAATCCTGAACCATGTGATCATCAATCTAACTGTGAACCAGGTGATCATCAATATAACCCTTAACGAGGTGATCATCAGGCTAACCCTGAACCAGGTGATCATCAGTCTAATCCTGAACAAGGTGATAATCAATCCAACCCTGAACCATGTGATCATCAATGTAACCCTTAACCAGGTGATCATGAGTCTAACCCTGAACTATATGATCATCAATCCAACCCTGAACCATGTGATCATCAATCTAACCGTGAACCAGGTGATCATCAATGTAACCATGAACCATGTGATCATCAATCCAACCCTGAACCATGTGATCATCAATCTAACCCTGAACCAGGTGATCATCAGTCTAACCCTGAACCATGTGATCATCAATCCAACCCTGAACAATGTGATCATCAGTCTAACCCTGAACCATGTGATCATCAATCCAACCCTGGACCATGTGATCATCAATCTAACCGTGACAAGGTGATCATCAATATAACCCTTAACCAGGTGATCATGAGTCTAACCCTGACCAATATGATCATCAATCCAACCCTGAACCATGTTATCATCAATGTAACCGTGAACCAGGTGATCATCTATATAACCCTTAACCAGGTGATCATGAGTCTAACCCTGAACCATATGATCATCAATCCAACCCTGAACCATGTGATCATCAATCTAACCGTGAACCAGGTGATCATCAATATAACCCTTAACCAGGTGATCATCAGTCTAATCCTGAACCATGTGCTCATCAGGCAAATCCTGAACCATGTGATCATCAATCCAACCCTGAAACATGTGATCATCAATCTAACCATGAACCAGGTGATCATCAATATAACCCTTAACGAGGTGATCATCAGTCTAATCCTGAACCAGGTGATCATCAATCCAACCCTGAACCATGTGATCATCAATGTAACCGTCAACCAGGTGATCATCAATATAATCCTTAACCAGTTGATCATGAGTCTAACCCTGAACCATGTGATCATCAATCCAACCGTGAACCATGTGATCATCAATGTAACCGTGAACCATGTGATCATCAATGTAACCGTGAACCAGGTGATCATCAATATAACCCTTAACCAGGTGATCATCAGTCTAACCCTGGACCAGTTGATCATCAGTCTAATCCTGAACCATGTGATCATCAATCCAACCCTGGACCATGTGATCATCAATCTAACCGTGAACAAGGTGATCATCAATCCAACCCTTAAACAGGTGATCATCAGTCAAACCCTGAACCAGGTGATCGGCAGTCCAATCATGGACCATGTGATCATCAATCCAACCCTGAACCATGTGATCATCAATCCAACCCTGAACCATGTGATCATCAATCTAACCGTGAACAAGGTGATCATCAATATAACCCTTAAACAGGTGATCATCAGTCCAATCCTGAACCATGTGATCATCAATCCAACCCTGAACCATGTGATCATCAATCTAACTGTGAACCAGGTGATCATCAATATAACCCTTAACGAGGTGATCATCAGGCTAACCCTGAACCAGGTGATCATCAGTCTAATCCTGAACAAGGTGATAATCAATCCAACCCTGAACCATGTGATCATCAATGTAACCCTTAACCAGGTGTTCATGAGTCTAACCCTGAACTATATGATCATCAATCCAACCCTGAACCATGTGATCATCAATCTAACCGTGAACCAGGTGATCATCAATGTAACCATGAACCATGTGATCATCAATCCAACCCTGAACCATGTGATCATCAATCTAACCCTGAACCAGGTGATCATCAGTCTAACCCTGAACCATGTGATCATCAATCCAACCCTGAACCATGTGATCATCAATCCAACCCTGAACAATGTGATCATCAGTCTAACCCTGAACCATGTGATCATCAATCCAACCCTGGACCATGTGATCATCAATCTAACCGTGACAAGGTGATCATCAATATAACCCTTAACCAGGTGATCATGAGTCTAACCCTGACCAATATGATCATCAATCCAACCCTGAACCATGTTATCATCAATGTAACCGTGAACCAGGTGATCATCAATATAACCCTTAACCAGGTGATCATCAGTCTAACCCTGAACCAGGTGATCATCAGTCCAGTCCTGAACCATGTGATCATCATTCAGACCCTGAACCATGTGATCATCAATCTAACCCTGAACCAGGTGATCATCAGTCTAACCCTGAACCATGTGATCATCAGGCAAATCCTGAACCATGTGATCATCAATGTAACCCTGAACCATGTGATCATCAATCTAACCGTGAACAAGGTGATCATCAATATAACCCTTAAACAGGTGATCATCAGTCTAACCCTGAACCAGGTGATCATCAGTCCAGTCCTGAACCATGTGATCATCATTCAGACCCTGAACCATGTGATCATCAGTCTAACCCTGAACCAGGTGATCATCAGTCCTATCCTGAACCATGTGATCATCAATCCAACCCTGAACCATGTGATCATCAATCTAACCATGAACCAGGTGATCATCAATATAACCCTTAACGAGGTGATCATCAGTCTAATCCTGAACCAGGTGATCATCAATCCAACCCTGAACCATGTGATCATCAATGTAACCGTCAACCAGGTGATCATCAATATAATCCTTAATCAGTTGATCATGAGTCTAACCCTGAACCATGTGATCATCAATCCAACCGTGAACCATGTGATCATCAATGTAACCGTCAATCAGGTGATCATCAATATAACCCTTAACCAGGTGATCAAGAGTCTAACCCTGAACCATATGATCATCAATCCAACCCTGAACCATGTGATCATCAATGTAACCGTGAACCAGGTGATCATGAGTCTAACCCTGAACCATATGATCATCAATCCAACCCTGAACCATGTGATCATCAATCTAACCGTGAACCAGGTGATTCTCAGTCTAATCTTGAACCATATGATCATCAATCCAACCCTGAACCATGTGATCATCAATCTAACCGTGAACCAGGTGATCATCAATATAACCCTTAACCAGGTGGTCATCAGTCTAACCCTGAACCATGTGATCATCAATCTAACCGTGAACAAGGTGATCATCAATATAACCCTTAAACAGGTGATCATCAGTCTAACCCTGAACAAGGTGATCATCAGTCCAATCCTGAACCATGTGATCATCAATCCAACCCAGAACCATGTGATCATCAATCTAACCGTGAACCAGGTGATCATCAATATAACCCTTAACGAGGTGATCATCAGGCTAACCCTGAACCAGGTGATCATCAGTCTAATCCTGAACCATGTGATCATCAATCCAACCCTGAACCATGTGATCATCAATCTAACCGTGAACCAGGTGATCACAATATAACCCTTAACGAGGTGATCATCAGTCTAATCCTGAACCAGGTGATCATCAATCCAACCCTGAACCATGTGATCATCAATGTAACCGTCAACCAGGTGATCATCAATATAATCCTTAACCAGTTGATCATGAGTCTAACCCTGAACCATGTGATCATCAATCCAACCGTGAACCATGTGATCATCAATGTAACCGTCAATCAGGTGATCATCAATATAACCCTTAAACTGGTGATCATCAGTCTAACCCTGAACCAGGTGATCATCAGTCCAATCCTGAACCATGTGATCATCATTCAGACCCTGAACCATGTGATCATCAATCTAACCCTGAACCAGGTGATCATCAGTCTAACCCTGAACCATGTGATCATCAATCCAACCCTGAACCATGTGATCATCAAACTAACCCTGAACAATGTGATCATCAGTCTAACCCTGAACCATGTGATCATCAATCCAACCCTGGACCATGTGATCATCAATCTAACCGTGAACAAGGTGATCATCAATATAACCCTTAAACAGGTGATCATCAGTCTAACCCTGAACCAGGTGATCATCAGTCCAATCCTGAACCATGTCATCATCAATCCAACCCTGAACCATGTGATCATCAATCTAACCGTGACCCAGGTGATCATCAATATAACCCTTAACGACGTGATGATCACCTGGTTCAGGGTTAGCCTGATGATTTGTCTAATCCTGAACCATGTGATCATCAATGTAACCGTCAACCAGGTGATCATCAATATAACCCTTAACCAGGTGATCATGAGTCTAACCCTGAACCATATGATCATCAATCCAACCCTGAACCATGTGATCATCAATGTAACCGTGAACCAGTTGATCATCTATATAACCCTTAACCAGGTGATCATGAGTCTAACCCTGAACCATATGATCATCAATCCAACCCTGAACCATTTAATCATCAATGTAACCGTGAACCAGGTGATCATGAGTCTAACCCTGAACCATATGATCATCAATCCAACCCTGAACCATGTGATCATCAGGCAAATCCTGAACCATGTGATTATCAATGTAACCCTGAACCATGTGATCATCAATCTAACCGTGAACAAAGTGATCATCAATGTAACCCTTCAACAGGTGATCATCAGTCTAACCCTGAACCAGGTGATCATCAGTCCAATCCTGAACCATGTGATCATCAATCCAACCCTGGACCATGTGATCATCAATGTAACCGTGAACCATGTGATCATCAATGTAACCGTGAACCAGGTGATCATCAATATAACCCTTAACCAGGTGATCATCAGTCTAACCCTGGACCAGTTGATCATCAGTCTAATCCTGACCCATGTGATCATCAATCCAACCCTGGACCATGTGATCATCAATCTAACCGTGAACAAGGTGATCATCAATCCAACCCTTAAACAGGTGATCATCAGTCAAACCCTGAACCAGGTGATCGGCAGTCCAATCATGGACCATGTGATCATCAATCCAACCCTGAACCATGTGATCATCAATCCAACCCTGAACCATGTGATCTTCAATCTAACCGTGAACAAGGTGATCATCAATATAACCCTTAAACAGGTGATCATCAGTCCAATCCTGAACCATGTGATCATCAATCCAACCCTGAACCATGTGATCATCAATCTAACTGTGAACCAGGTGATCATCAATATAACCCTTAACGAGGTGATCATCAGGCTAACCCTGAACCAGGTGATCATCAGTCTAATCCTGAACAAGGTGATAATCAATCCAACCCTGAACCATGTGATCATCAATGTAACCCTTAACCAGGTGATCATGAGTCTAACCCTGAACTATATGATCATCAATCCAACCCTGAACCATGTGATCATCAATCTAACCGTGAACCAGGTGATCATCAATGTAACCATGAACCATGTGATCATCAATCCAACCCTGAACCATGTGATCATCAATCTAACCCTGAACCAGGTGATCATCAGTCTAACCCTGAACCATGTGATCATCAATCCAACCATGAACCATGTGATCATCAATCCAACCCTGAACAATGTGATCATCAGTCTAACCCTGAACCATGTGATCATCAATCCAACCCTGGACCATGTGATCATCAATCTAACCGTGACAAGGTGATCATCAATATAACCCTTAACCAGGTGATCATGAGTCTAACCCTGACCAATATGATCATCAATCCAACCCTGAACCATGTTATCATCAATGTAACCGTGAACCAGGTGATCATCTATATAACCCTTAACCAGGTGATCATGAGTCTAACCCTGAACCATATGATCATCAATCCAACCCTGAACCATGTGATCATCAATCTAACCGTGAACCAGGTGATCATCAATATAACCCTTAACCAGGTGATCATCATTCTAATCCTGAACCATGTGCTCATCAGGCAAATCCTGAACCATGTGATCATCAATCCAACCCTGAAACATGTGATCATCAATCTAACCAGGAACCAGGTGATCATCAATATAACCCTTAACGAGGTGATCATCAGTCTAATCCTGAACCAGGTGATCATCAATCCAACCCTGAACCATGTGATCATCAATGTAACCGTCAACCAGGTGATCATCAATATAATCCTTAACCAGTTGATCATGAGTCTAACCCTGAACCATGTGATCATCAATCCAACCGTGAACCATGTGATCATCAATGTAACCGTCAATCAGGTGATCATCAATATAACCCTTAACCAGGTGATCAAGAGTCTAACCCTGAACCATATGATCATCAATCCAACCCTGAACCATGTGATCATCAATGTAACCGTGAACCAGGTGATCATGAGTCTAACCCTGAACCATATGATCATCAATCCAACCCTGAACCATGTGATCATCAATCTAACCGTGAACCAGGTGATTCTCAGTCTAATCTTGAACCATATGATCATCAATCCAACCCTGAACCATGTGATCATCAATCTAACCGTGAACCAGGTGATCATCAATATAACCCTTAACCAGGTGGTCATCAGTGTAATCCTGAACCATGTGATCATCAGGCAAATCCTGAACCATGTGATCATCAATGTAACCCTGAACCATGTGATCATCAATCTAACCGTGAACAAGGTGATCATCAATATAACCCTTAAACAGGTGATCATCAGTCTAACCCTGAACAAGGTGATCATCAGTCCAATCCTGAACCATGTGATCATCAATCCAACCCAGAACCATGTGATCATCAATCTAACCGTGAACCAGGTGATCATCAATATAACCCTTAACCAGGTGATCATCAGTCTAACCCTGAACCAGGTGATCATCAGTCCAGTCCTGAACCATGTGATCATCATTCAGACCCTGAACCATGTGATCATCAATCTAACCCTGAACCAGGTGATCATCAGTCTAACCCTGAACCATGTGATCATCAGGCAAATCCTGAACCATGTGATCATCAATGTAACCCTGAACCATGTGATCATCAATCTAACCGTGAACAAGGTGATCATCAATATAACCCTTAAACAGGTGATCATCAGTCTAACCCTGAACCAGGTGATCATCAGTCCAGTCCTGAACCATGTGATCATCATTCAGACCCTGAACCATGTGATCATCAATCTAACCCTGAACCAGGTGATCATCAGTCTAACCCTGAACCATGTGATCATCAATCCAACCCTGAACCATGTGATCATCAATCCAACCCTGAACAATGTGATCATCAGTCTAACCCTGAACCATGTGATCATCAATCCAACCCTGGACCATGTGATCATCAATCTAACCGTGACAAGGTGATCATCAATATAACCCTTAACCAGGTGATCATGAGTCTAACCCTGACCAATATGATCATCAATCCAACCCTGAACCATGTTATCATCAATGTAACCGTGAACCAGGTGATCATCAATATAACCCTTAACCAGGTGATCATCAGTCTAACCCTGAACCAGGTGATCATCAGTCCAGTCCTGAACCATGTGATCATCATTCAGACCCTGAACCATGTGATCATCAATCTAACCCTGAACCAGGTGATCATCAGTCTAACCCTGAACCATGTGATCATCAGGCAAATCCTGAACCATGTGATCATCAATGTAACCCTGAACCATGTGATCATCAATCTAACCGTGAACAAGGTGATCATCAATATAACCCTTAAACAGGTGATCATCAGTCTAACCCTGAACCAGGTGATCATCAGTCCAGTCCTGAACCATGTGATCATCATTCAGACCCTGAACCATGTGATCATCAGTCTAACCCTGAACCAGGTGATCATCAGTCCTATCCTGAACCATGTGATCATCAATCCAACCCTGAACCATGTGATCATCAATCTAACCATGAACCAGGTGATCATCAATATAACCCTTAACGAGGTGATCATCAGTCTAATCCTGAACCAGGTGATCATCAATCCAACCCTGAACCATGTGATCATCAATGTAACCGTCAACCAGGTGATCATCAATATAATCCTTAATCAGTTGATCATGAGTCTAACCCTGAACCATGTGATCATCAATCCAACCGTGAACCATGTGATCATCAATGTAACCGTCAATCAGGTGATCATCAATATAACCCTTAACCAGGTGATCAAGAGTCTAACCCTGAACCATATGATCATCAATCCAACCCTGAACCATGTGATCATCAATGTAACCGTGAACCAGGTGATCATGAGTCTAACCCTGAACCATATGATCATCAATCCAACCCTGAACCATGTGATCATCAATCTAACCGTGAACCAGGTGATTCTCAGTCTAATCTTGAACCATATGATCATCAATCCAACCCTGAACCATGTGATCATCAATCTAACCGTGAACCAGGTGATCATCAATATAACCCTTAACCAGGTGGTCATCAGTCTAACCCTGAACCATGTGATCATCAATCTAACCGTGAACAAGGTGATCATCAATATAACCCTTAAACAGGTGATCATCAGTCTAACCCTGAACAAGGTGATCATCAGTCCAATCCTGAACCATGTGATCATCAATCCAACCCAGAACCATGTGATCATCAATCTAACCGTGAACCAGGTGATCATCAATATAACCCTTAACGAGGTGATCATCAGGCTAACCCTGAACCAGGTGATCATCAGTCTAATCCTGAACCATGTGATCATCAATCCAACCCTGAACCATGTGATCATCAATCTAACCGTGAACCAGGTGATCACAATATAACCCTTAACGAGGTGATCATCAGTCTAATCCTGAACCAGGTGATCATCAATCCAACCCTGAACCATGTGATCATCAATGTAACCGTCAACCAGGTGATCATCAATATAATCCTTAACCAGTTGATCATGAGTCTAACCCTGAACCATGTGATCATCAATCCAACCGTGAACCATGTGATCATCAATGTAACCGTCAATCAGGTGATCATCAATATAACCCTTAAACTGGTGATCATCAGTCTAACCCTGAACCAGGTGATCATCAGTCCAATCCTGAACCATGTGATCATCATTCAGACCCTGAACCATGTGATCATCAATCTAACCCTGAACCAGGTGATCATCAGTCTAACCCTGAACCATGTGATCATCAATCCAACCCTGAACCATGTGATCATCAAACTAACCCTGAACAATGTGATCATCAGTCTAACCCTGAACCATGTGATCATCAATCCAACCCTGGACCATGTGATCATCAATCTAACCGTGAACAAGGTGATCATCAATATAACCCTTAAACAGGTGATCATCAGTCTAACCCTGAACCAGGTGATCATCAGTCCAATCCTGAACCATGTCATCATCAATCCAACCCTGAACCATGTGATCATCAATCTAACCGTGACCCAGGTGATCATCAATATAACCCTTAACGACGTGATGATCACCTGGTTCAGGGTTAGCCTGATGATTTGTCTAATCCTGAACCATGTGATCATCAATGTAACCGTCAACCAGGTGATCATCAATATAACCCTTAACCAGGTGATCATGAGTCTAACCCTGAACCATATGATCATCAATCCAACCCTGAACCATGTGATCATCAATGTAACCGTGAACCAGTTGATCATCTATATAACCCTTAACCAGGTGATCATGAGTCTAACCCTGAACCATATGATCATCAATCCAACCCTGAACCATTTAATCATCAATGTAACCGTGAACCAGGTGATCATGAGTCTAACCCTGAACCATATGATCATCAATCCAACCCTGAACCATGTGATCATCAGGCAAATCCTGAACCATGTGATTATCAATGTAACCCTGAACCATGTGATCATCAATCTAACCGTGAACAAAGTGATCATCAATGTAACCCTTCAACAGGTGATCATCAGTCTAACCCTGAACCAGGTGATCATCAGTCCAATCCTGAACCATGTGATCATCAATCCAACCCTGGACCATGTGATCATCAATGTAACCGTGAACCATGTGATCATCAATGTAACCGTGAACCAGGTGATCATCAATATAACCCTTAACCAGGTGATCATCAGTCTAACCCTGGACCAGTTGATCATCAGTCTAATCCTGACCCATGTGATCATCAATCCAACCCTGGACCATGTGATCATCAATCTAACCGTGAACAAGGTGATCATCAATCCAACCCTTAAACAGGTGATCATCAGTCAAACCCTGAACCAGGTGATCGGCAGTCCAATCATGGACCATGTGATCATCAATCCAACCCTGAACCATGTGATCATCAATCCAACCCTGAACCATGTGATCTTCAATCTAACCGTGAACAAGGTGATCATCAATATAACCCTTAAACAGGTGATCATCAGTCCAATCCTGAACCATGTGATCATCAATCCAACCCTGAACCATGTGATCATCAATCTAACTGTGAACCAGGTGATCATCAATATAACCCTTAACGAGGTGATCATCAGGCTAACCCTGAACCAGGTGATCATCAGTCTAATCCTGAACAAGGTGATAATCAATCCAACCCTGAACCATGTGATCATCAATGTAACCCTTAACCAGGTGATCATGAGTCTAACCCTGAACTATATGATCATCAATCCAACCCTGAACCATGTGATCATCAATCTAACCGTGAACCAGGTGATCATCAATGTAACCATGAACCATGTGATCATCAATCCAACCCTGAACCATGTGATCATCAATCTAACCCTGAACCAGGTGATCATCAGTCTAACCCTGAACCATGTGATCATCAATCCAACCATGAACCATGTGATCATCAATCCAACCCTGAACAATGTGATCATCAGTCTAACCCTGAACCATGTGATCATCAATCCAACCCTGGACCATGTGATCATCAATCTAACCGTGACAAGGTGATCATCAATATAACCCTTAACCAGGTGATCATGAGTCTAACCCTGACCAATATGATCATCAATCCAACCCTGAACCATGTTATCATCAATGTAACCGTGAACCAGGTGATCATCTATATAACCCTTAACCAGGTGATCATGAGTCTAACCCTGAACCATATGATCATCAATCCAACCCTGAACCATGTGATCATCAATCTAACCGTGAACCAGGTGATCATCAATATAACCCTTAACCAGGTGATCATCATTCTAATCCTGAACCATGTGCTCATCAGGCAAATCCTGAACCATGTGATCATCAATCCAACCCTGAAACATGTGATCATCAATCTAACCAGGAACCAGGTGATCATCAATATAACCCTTAACGAGGTGATCATCAGTCTAATCCTGAACCAGGTGATCATCAATCCAACCCTGAACCATGTGATCATCAATGTAACCGTCAACCAGGTGATCATCAATATAATCCTTAACCAGTTGATCATGAGTCTAACCCTGAACCATGTGATCATCAATCCAACCGTGAACCATGTGATCATCAATGTAACCGTCAATCAGGTGATCATCAATATAACCCTTAACCAGGTGATCAAGAGTCTAACCCTGAACCATATGATCATCAATCCAACCCTGAACCATGTGATCATCAATGTAACCGTGAACCAGGTGATCATGAGTCTAACCCTGAACCATATGATCATCAATCCAACCCTGAACCATGTGATCATCAATCTAACCGTGAACCAGGTGATTCTCAGTCTAATCTTGAACCATATGATCATCAATCCAACCCTGAACCATGTGATCATCAATCTAACCGTGAACCAGGTGATCATCAATATAACCCTTAACCAGGTGGTCATCAGTGTAATCCTGAACCATGTGATCATCAGGCAAATCCTGAACCATGTGATCATCAATGTAACCCTGAACCATGTGATCATCAATCTAACCGTGAACAAGGTGATCATCAATATAACCCTTAAACAGGTGATCATCAGTCTAACCCTGAACAAGGTGATCATCAGTCCAATCCTGAACCATGTGATCATCAATCCAACCCAGAACCATGTGATCATCAATCTAACCGTGAACCAGGTGATCATCAATATAACCCTTAACCAGGTGATCATCAGTCTAACCCTGAACCAGGTGATCATCAGTCCAGTCCTGAACCATGTGATCATCATTCAGACCCTGAACCATGTGATCATCAATCTAACCCTGAACCAGGTGATCATCAGTCTAACCCTGAACCATGTGATCATCAGGCAAATCCTGAACCATGTGATCATCAATGTAACCCTGAACCATGTGATCATCAATCTAACCGTGAACAAGGTGATCATCAATATAACCCTTAAACAGGTGATCATCAGTCTAACCCTGAACCAGGTGATCATCAGTCCAGTCCTGAACCATGTGATCATCATTCAGACCCTGAACCATGTGATCATCAATCTAACCCTGAACCAGGTGATCATCAGTCTAACCCTGAACCATGTGATCATCAATCCAACCCTGAACCATGTGATCATCAATCCAACCCTGAACAATGTGATCATCAGTCTAACCCTGAACCATGTGATCATCAATCCAACCCTGGACCATGTGATCATCAATCTAACCGTGACAAGGTGATCATCAATATAACCCTTAACCAGGTGATCATGAGTCTAACCCTGACCAATATGATCATCAATCCAACCCTGAACCATGTTATCATCAATGTAACCGTGAACCAGGTGATCATCAATATAACCCTTAACCAGGTGATCATCAGTCTAACCCTGAACCAGGTGATCATCAGTCCAGTCCTGAACCATGTGATCATCATTCAGACCCTGAACCATGTGATCATTAATCTAACCCTGAACCAGGTGATCATCAGTCTAACCCTGAACCATGTGATCATCAGGCAAATCCTGAACCATGTGATCATCAATGTAACCCTGAACCATGTGATCATCAATCTAACCGTGAACAAGGTGATCATCAATATAACCCTTAAACAGGTGATCATCAGTCTAACCCTGAACCAGGTGATCATCAGTCCAGTCCTGAACCATGTGATCATCATTCAGACCCTGAACCATGTGATCATCAGTCTAACCCTGAACCAGGTGATCATCAGTCCTATCCTGAACCATGTGATCATCAATCCAACCCTGAACCATGTGATCATCAATCTAACCATGAACCAGGTGATCATCAATATAACCCTTAACGAGGTGATCATCAGTCTAATCCTGAACCAGGTGATCATCAATCCAACCCTGAACCATGTGATCATCAATGTAACCGTCAACCAGGTGATCATCAATATAATCCTTAATCAGTTGATCATGAGTCTAACCCTGAACCATGTGATCATCAATCCAACCGTGAACCATGTGATCATCAATGTAACCGTCAATCAGGTGATCATCAATATAACCCTTAACCAGGTGATCAAGAGTCTAACCCTGAACCATATGATCATCAATCCAACCCTGAACCATGTGATCATCAATGTAACCGTGAACCAGGTGATCATGAGTCTAACCCTGAACCATATGATCATCAATCCAACCCTGAACCATGTGATCATCAATCTAACCGTGAACCAGGTGATTCTCAGTCTAATCTTGAACCATATGATCATCAATCCAACCCTGAACCATGTGATCATCAATCTAACCGTGAACCAGGTGATCATCAATATAACCCTTAACCAGGTGGTCATCAGTCTAACCCTGAACCATGTGATCATCAATCTAACCGTGAACAAGGTGATCATCAATATAACCCTTAAACAGGTGATCATCAGTCTAACCCTGAACAAGGTGATCATCAGTCCAATCCTGAACCATGTGATCATCAATCCAACCCAGAACCATGTGATCATCAATCTAACCGTGAACCAGGTGATCATCAATATAACCCTTAACGAGGTGATCATCAGGCTAACCCTGAACCAGGTGATCATCAGTCTAATCCTGAACCATGTGATCATCAATCCAACCCTGAACCATGTGATCATCAATCTAACCGTGAACCAGGTGATCACAATATAACCCTTAACGAGGTGATCATCAGTCTAATCCTGAACCAGGTGATCATCAATCCAACCCTGAACCATGTGATCATCAATCTAACCCTGAACCAGGTGATCATCAGTCTAACCCTGAACCATGTGATCATCAATCCAACCCTGAACCATGTGATCATCAATCCAACCCTGAACAATGTGATCATCAGTCTAACCCTGAACCATGTGATCATCAATCCAACCCTGGACCATGTGATCATCAATCTAACCGTGACAAGGTGATCATCAATATAACCCTTAACCAGGTGATCATGAGTCTAACCCTGACCAATATGATCATCAATACAACCCTGAACCATGTTATCATCAATGTAACCGTGAACCAGGTGATCATCTATATAACCCTTAACCAGGTGATCATGAGTCTAACCCTGAACCATATGATCATCAATAAATCCCTGAACCATGTGATCATCAATCTAACCGTGAACCAGGTGATCATCAATATAACCCTTAACCAGGTGATCATCAGTCTAATCCTGAACCATGTGCTCATCAGGCAAATCCTGAACCATGTGATCATCAATGTAACCCTGAACCATGTGATCATCAATCTAACCGTGAACAAGGTGATCATCAATATAACCCTTAAACAGGTGATCATCAGTCTAACCCTGAACCAGGTGATCATCAGTCCAGTCCTGAACCATGTGATCATCATTCAGACCCTGAACCATGTGATCATCAATCTAACCCTGAACCAGGTGATCATCAGTCTAACCCTGAACCATGTGATCATCAATCCAACCCTGAACCATGTGATCATCAATCTAACCGTGAACAAGGTGATTATCAAAATAACCCTTAAACAGGAGATCATCAGTCTAACCCTGAACCAGGTGATCATCAGTCCTATCCTGAACCATGTGATCATCAATCCAACCCTGAACCATGTGATCATCAATCTAACCATGAACCAGGTGATCATCAATATAACCCTTAACGAGGTGATCATCAGTCTAATCCTGAACCAGGTGATCATCAATCCAACCCTGAACCATGTGATCATCAAGGTAACCGTCAACCAGGTGATCATCAATATAATCCTTAACCAGTTGATCATGAGTCTAACCCTGAACCATGTGATCATCAATCCAACCGTGAACCATGTGATCATCAATGTAACCGTCAATCAGGTGATCATCAATATAACCCTTAACCAGGTGATCAAGAGTCTAACCCTGAACCATATGATCATCAATCCAACCCTGAACCATGTGATCATCAATGTAACCGTGAACCAGGTGATCATGAGTCTATCCCTGAACCATATGATCATCAATCCAACCCTGAACCATGTGATCATCAATCTAACCATGAACCAGGTGATTCTCAGTCTAATCTTGAACCATATGATCATCAATCCAACCCTGAACCATCTGATCATCAATCTAACCGTGAACCAGGTGATCATCAATATAACCCTTAACCAGGTGGTCATCAGTGTAATCCTGAACCATGTGATCATCAGGCAAATCCTGAACCATGTGATCATCAATGTAACCCTGAACCATGTGATCATCAATCTAACAGTGAACAAGGTGATCATCAATATAACCCTTAAACAGGTGATCATCAGTCTAACCCTGAACAAGGTGATCATCAGTCCAATCCTGAACCATGTGATCATCAATCCAACCCAGAACCATGTGATCATCAATCTAACCGTGAACCAGGTGATCATCAATATAACCCTTAACGAGGTGATCATCAGGCTAACCCTGAACCAGGTGATCATCAGTCTAATCCTGAACCATGTGATCATCAATCCAACCCTGAACCATGTGATCATCAATCTAACCGTGAACCAGGTGATTATCAATATAATCCTTAACGAGGTGATCATCAGGCTAACCCTGAACCAGGTGATCAACAGTCTAATCTTGAACAATGTGATCATCAATCCAACCCTGAACCATGTGATCATCAATGTAACCATGAACCAGGTGATCATCAATATAACCCTTAACCAGGTGATCATGAGTCTAACCCTGAACCATATGATCAATAATCCAACCCTGAACCATGTGATCATCAATCTAACCGTGAACCAGGTGATAATCAATCTAACGTTGAACCAGGTGATCATCAGTCTAACCTCAATCTAACCCTGAACCATGTGATCAACAATCTAACCGTGAACAAAGTGATCATCAATGTAACCCTTAAACAGGTGATCATCAGTCTAACCCTGACCCAGATGATCATCAGTCCAATCCTGAACCATGTGATCATCAATCCAACCCTGGACCATGTGATCATCAGTGCAATCCTGAACCATGTGATCATCAATTTAACCCTGAACCAGGTGATCATCAGTCTAACCCTGAACCATGTGATCATCAATCCAACCCTGAACCATGTGATCATCAATCCAACCCTGAACAATGTGATCATCAGTCTAACCCTGAACCGTGTGATCATGAATCCAACCCTGGACCATGTGATCATCAATCTAACCGTGACAAGGTGATCATCAATATAACCCTTTAACAGGTGATCATCAGTCCAATCCTGAACCATGTGATCATCAATCCAACCCTGAACCATGTGATCATCAATCTAACCGTGAACCAGGTGATCATCAATATAACCCTTAACGAGGTGATCATCAGGCTAACCCTGAACCAGGTGATCATCAGTCTAATCCTGAACCAGGTGATAATCAATCCAACCCTGAACCATGTGATCATCAATGTAACCCTTAACCAGGTGATCATGAGTCTAACCCTGAACCATATGATCATCAATCCAACCCTGAACCATGTGATCATCAATCTAACCGTGAACCAGGTGATCATCAATGTAACCATGAACCATGTGATCATCAATCCAACCCTGAACCATGTGATCATCAATCTAACCCTTAACCAGGTGATCATCAGTCTAACCCTGAACCATGTGATCATCAATCCAACCCTGAACCATATGATCATCAATCCAACCCTGAACAATGTGATCATCAGTCTAACCCTGAACCGTGTGATCATCAATCCAACCCTGGACCATGTGATCATCAATCTAACCGTGACAAGGTGATCATCAATATAACCCTGAACCAGGTGATCGTCAGTCCAATCATGGACCATGTGATCATCAATCCAACCCTGAACCATGTGATCATCAATCCAACCCTGAACCATGTGATCATCAATCTAACCGTGAACCAGGTGATCATCAATATAACCATTAACCAGGTGATCATCAGTCTAATCCTGAACCATGTGATCATCAGGCAAATCCTGAACCATGTGATTATCAATCTAACCCTGAACCAGGTGATCATCAGTCTAACCCTGAACCATGTGATCATCAATCCAACCCTGAACCATGTGATCATCAATGTAACCATGAACCAGGTGATCATCAATATAACCCTTAACCAGGTGATCATGAGTCTAACCCTGAACCATATGATCAATAATCCAACCCTGAACCATGTGATCATCAATCTAACCGTGAACCAGGTGATAATCAATCTAACGTTGAACCAGGTGATCATCAGTCTAACCTCAATCTAACCCTGAACCATGTGATCATCAATCTAGTCCTGGACCATGTGATCAACAATCTAACCGTGAACAAAGTGATCATCAGTCCAATCCTGAACCATGTGATCATCAATCCAACCCTGGACCATGTGATCATCAGTGCAATCCTGAACCATGTTATCATCAATCCAACCCTGGACCATGTGATCATCAATGTAACCGTGAACCATGTGATCATCAATGTAACCGTGAACCAGGTGATCATCAATATAACCCTTAAGCAGGTGATCATCAGTCTAACCCTGGACCAGGTGATCATCAGTCTAATCCTGAACCATGTGATCATCAATCCAACCCTGGACCATGTGATCATCAATCTAACCGTGAACAAGGTGATGATCAATCCAACCCTTAAACAGGTGATCATCAGTCAAACCCTGAACCAGGTGATCATCAGTCCAATCATGGACCATGTGATCATCAACCTAACCGTGAACCAGGTGATCATCAATATAACCCTTAACCAGGTGATCATCAGTCTAATCCTGAACCATGTGATCATCAGGCAAATCCTGAACCATGTGATCATCAATGTAACCCTGAACAATGTGATCATCAATCTAACCGTGAACAAGGTGATCATCAATATAACCCTTAAACAGGTGATCATCAGTCCAATCCTGAACCATGTGATCATCAATCTAACCCTGAACCAGGTGATCATCAGTCTAACCCTGAACCATGTGATCATCAATCCAACCCTGAACCATGTGATCATCAATCCAACCCTGAACAATGTGATCATCAGTCTAACCCTGAACCGTGTGATCATCAATCCAACCCTGGACCATGTGATCATCAATCTAACCGTGACAAGGTGATCATCAATATAACCCTTAAACAGGTGATCATCAGTCCAATCCTGAACCATGTGATCATCAATCCAACCCTGAACCATGTGATCATTAATCTAACCGTGAACCAGGTGATTATCAATATAACCCTTAACGAGGTGATCATCAGGCTAACCCTGAACCAGGTGATCATCAGTCTAATCCTGAACCAGGTGATAATCAATCCAACCCTGAACCATGTGATCATCAATTTAACCCTTAACCAGGTGATCATGAGTCTAACCCTGAACCATATGATCATCAATCCAACCCTGAACCATGTGATCATCAATCTAACCGTGAACCAGGTGATCATCAATGTAACCATGAACCATGTGATCATCAATCCAACCCTGAACCATGTGATCATCAATCTAACCCTGAACCAGGTGATCATCAGTCTAACCCTGAACCATGTGATCATCAATCCAACCCTGAACCATGTGATCATCAATCCAACCCTGGACCATGTGATCATCAATCTAACCGTGACAAGGTGATCATCAATATAACCCTTAAGCAGGTGATCATCAGTCTAACCCTGAACCAGGTGATCATCAGTCTAACCCTGAACCATGTGATCATCAATCCAACCCTGGACCATGTGATCATCAATCTAACCGTGACAAGGTGATCATCAATATAACCCTTAACCAGGTGATCATGAGTCTAACCCTGACCAATATGATCATCAATCCAACCCTGAACCATGTTATCATCAATGTAACCGTGAACCAGGTGATCATCAATATAACCCTTAACCAGGTGATCATGAGTCTAACCCTGAACCATATGATCAATAATCCAACCCTGAACCATGTGATCATCAATCTAACCGTGAACCAGGTGATAATCAATCTAACGTTGAACCAGGTGATCATCAGTCTAACCTCAATCTAACCCTGAACCATGTGATCAACAATCTAACCGTGAACAAAGTGATCATCAATGTAACCCTTAAACAGGTGATCATCAGTCTAACCCTGACCCAGATGATCATCAGTCCAATCCTGAACCATGTGATCATCAATCCAACCCTGGACCATGTGATCATCAGTGCAATCCTGAACCATGTGATCATCAATTTAACCCTGAACCAGGTGATCATCAGTCTAACCCTGAACCATGTGATCATCAATCCAACCCTGAACCATGTGATCATCAATCCAACCCTGAACAATGTGATCATCAGTCTAACCCTGAACCGTGTGATCATGAATCCAACCCTGGACCATGTGATCATCAATCTAACCGTGACAAGGTGATCATCAATATAACCCTTAAACAGGTGATCATCAGTCCAATCCTGAACCATGTGATCATCAATCCAACCCTGAACCATGTGATCATCAATCTAACCGTGAACCAGGTGATCATCAATATAACCCTTAACGAGGTGATCATCAGGCTAACCCTGAACCAGGTGATCATCAGTCTAATCCTGAACCAGGTGATAATCAATCCAACCCTGAACCATGTGATCATCAATGTAACCCTTAACCAGGTGATCATGAGTCTAACCCTGAACCATATGATCATCAATCCAACCCTGAACCATGTGATCATCAATCTAACCGTGAACCAGGTGATCATCAATGTAACCATGAACCATGTGATCATCAATCCAACCCTGAACCATGTGATCATCAATCTAACCCTGAACCAGGTGATCATCAGTCTAACCCTGAACCATGTGATCATCAATCCAACCCTGAACCATATGATCATCAATCCAACCCTGAACAATGTGATCATCAGTCTAACCCTGAACCGTGTGATCATCAATCCAACCCTGGACCATGTGATCATCAATCTAACCGTGACAAGGTGATCATCAATATAACCCTGAACCAGGTGATCGTCAGTCCAATCATGGACCATGTGATCATCAATCCAACCCTGAACCATGTGATCATCAATCCAACCCTGAACCATGTGATCATCAATCTAACCGTGAACCAGGTGATCATCAATATAACCCTTAACCAGGTGATCATCAGTCTAATCCTGAACCATGTGATCATCAGGCAAATCCTGAACCATGTGATCATCAATCTAACCCTGAACCAGGTGATCATCAGTCTAACCCTGAACCATGTGATCATCAATCCAACCCTGAACCATGTGATCATCAATGTAACCATGAACCAGGTGATCATCAATATAACCCTTAACCAGGTGATCATGAGTCTAACCCTGAACCATATGATCAATAATCCAACCCTGAACCATGTGATCATCAATCTAACCGTGAACCAGGTGATAATCAATCTAACGTTGAACCAGGTGATCATCAGTCTAACCTCAATCTAACCCTGAACCATGTGATCATCAATCTAGTCCTGGACCATGTGATCAACAATCTAACCGTGAACAAAGTGATCATCAGTCCAATCCTGAACCATGTGATCATCAATCCAACCCTGGACCATGTGATCATCAGTGCAATCCTGAACCATGTTATCATCAATCCAACCCTGGACCATGTGATCATCAATGTAACCGTGAACCATGTGATCATCAATGTAACCGTGAACCAGGTGATCATCAATATAACCCTTAACCAGGTGATCATCAGTCTAACCCTGGACCAGGTGATCATCAGTCTAATCCTGAACCATGTGATCATCAATCCAACCCTGGACCATGTGATCATCAATCTAACCGTGAACAAGGTGATGATCAATCCAACCCTTAAACAGGTGATCATCAGTCAAACCCTGAACCAGGTGATCATCAGTCCAATCATGGACCATGTGATCATCAATCCAACCCTGAACCATGTGATCATCAATCCAACCCTGAACCATGTGATCATCAACCTAACCGTGAACCAGGTGATCATCAATATAACCCTTAACCAGGTGATCATCAGTCTAATCCTGAACCATGTGATCATCAGGCAAATCCTGAACCATGTGATCATCAATGTAACCCTGAACAATGTGATCATCAATCTAACCGTGAACAAGGTGATCATCAATATAACCCTTAAACAGGTGATCATCAGTCCAATCCTGAACCATGTGATCATCAATCTAACCCTGAACCAGGTGATCATCAGTCTAACCCTGAACCATGTGATCATCAATCCAACCCTGAACCATGTGATCATCAATCCAACCCTGAACAATGTGATCATCAGTCTAACCCTGAACCGTGTGATCATCAATCCAACCCTGGACCATGTGATCATCAATCTAACCGTGACAAGGTGATCATCAATATAACCCTTAAACAGGTGATCATCAGTCCAATCCTGAACCATGTGATCATCAATCCAACCCTGAACCATGTGATCATCAATCTAACCGTGAACCAGGTGATTATCAATATAACCCTTAACGAGGTGATCATCAGGCTAACCCTGAACCAGGTGATCATCAGTCTAATCCTGAACCAGGTGATAATCAATCCAACCCTGAACCATGTGATCATCAATTTAACCCTTAACCAGGTGATCATGAGTCTAACCCTGAACCATATGATCATCAATCCAACCCTGAACCATGTGATCATCAATCTAACCGTGAACCAGGTGATCATCAATGTAACCATGAACCATGTGATCATCAATCCAACCCTGGACCATGTGATCATCAATCTAACCGTGACAAGGTGATCATCAATATAACCCTTAAGCAGGTGATCATCAGTCTAACCCTGAACCAGGTGATCATCAGTCTAACCCTGAACCATGTGATCATCAATCCAACCCTGGACCATGTGATCATCAATCTAACCGTGACAAGGTGATCATCAATATAACCCTTAAACAGGTGATCATGAGTCTAACCCTGACCAATATGATCATCAATCCAACCCTGAACCATGTGATCATCAATCTAACCGTGAACCAGGTGATCATCAATATAACCCTTAACCAGGTGATCATCAGTCTAATCCTGAACCATGTGATAATAAGGCAAATCCTGAACCATGTGATCATCAATGTAACCCTGAACCATGTGATCATCAATCTAACCGTGAACAAGGTGATCATCAATATAACCCTTAAACAGGTGATCATCAGTCTAACCCTGAACCAGGTGATCCTGAGTCCAGTCCTGAACCATGTGATCATCATTCAGACCCTGAACCATGTGATCATCAATCTAACCCTGAACCAGGTGATCATCAGTCTAACCCTGAACCATGTGATCATCAATCCAACCCTGAACCATGTGATCATCAAACTAACCCTGAACAATGTGATCATCAGTCTAACCCTGAACCATGTGATCATCAGTCCAACCCTGGACCATGTGATCATCAATCTAACCGTGAACAAGGTGATCATCAATATAACCCTTAAACAGGTGATCATCAGGCTAACCCTGAACCATGTGATCATCAGTCCAACCCTGGACCATGTGATCATCAATCTAACCGTGAACAAGGTGATCATCAATATAACCCTTAAACAGGTGATCATCAGGCTAACCCTGAACCAGGTGATCATCAATCCAACCCTGAACCATGTGATCATCAATCTAACCGTGACCCAGGTGATCATCAATATAACCCTTAACGACGTGATGATCGCGTGGTTCAGGGTTAGCCTGATGATTTGTCTAATCCTGAACCATGTGATCATCAATGTAACCGTCAACCAGGTGATCATCAATATAACCTTTAACCAGGTGATCATGAGTCTAACCCTGAACCATATGATCATCAATCCAACCCTGAACCATGTGATCATCAATGTAACCGTGAACCAGGTGATCATCTATATAACCCTTAACCAGGTGATCATGAGTCTAACCCTGAACCATATGATCATCAATCCAACCCTGAACCATTTAATCATCAATGTAACCGTAAACCAGGTGATCATCAATATAACCCTTAACGAAGTGATCATCAGGCTAACCCTGAACCAGGTGATCAGCAGTCTAATCCTGAACCATGTGATCATCAATCCAACCCTGAACCATGTGATCATCAATGTAACCGTCAACCAGGTGATCATGAGTCTAACCCTGAACCATATGATCATCAATCCAACCCTGAACCATGTGATCATCAGGCAAATCCTGAACCATGTGATCATCAATGTAACCCTGAACCATGTGATCATCAATCTAACCGTGAACAAGGTGATTATCAATATAACCCTTAAACAGGAGATCATCAGTCTAACCCTGAACCAGGTGATCATCAGTCCTATCCTGAACCATGTGATCATCAATCCAACCCTGAACCATGTGATCATCAATCTAACCATGAACCAGGTGATCATCAATATAACCCTTAACGAGGTGATCATCAGTCTAATCCTGAACCAGGTGATCATCAATCCAACCCTGAACCATGTGATCATCAATGTAACCGTCAACCAGGTGATCATCAATATAATCCTTAACCAGTTGATCATGAGTCTAACCCTGAACCATGTGATCATCAATCCAACCGTGAACCATGTGATCATCAATGTAACCGTCAATCAGGTGATCATCAATATAACCCTTAACCAGGTGATCAAGAGTCTAACCCTGAACCATATGATCATCAATCCAACCCTGAACCATGTGATCATCAATGTAACCGTGAACCAGGTGATCATGAGTGTAACCCTGAACCATATGATCATCAATCCAACCCTGAACCATGTGATCATCAATCTAACCGTGAACCAGGTGATTCTCAGTCTAATCTTGAACCATATGATCAGCAATCCAACCCTGAACCATGTGATCATCAATCTAACCGTGAACAAGGTGATCATCAATATAACCCTTAACCAGGTGGTCATCAGTGTAATCCTGAACCATGTGATCATCAGGCAAATCCTGAACCATGTGATCATCAATGTAACCCTGAACCATGTGATCATCAATCTAACCGTGAACAAGGTGATCATCAATATAAGCCTTAAACAGGTGATCATCAGTCTAACCCTGAACCAGGTGTTCATCAGTCTAATCCTGAACCATGTGATCATCAATCCAACCCTAAACCATATGATCATCAATCTAACCGTGAACCAGGTGATCATCAATATAATCCTTAACGAGGTGATCATCAGGCTAACCCTGAACCAGGTGATCAACAGTCTAATCTTGAACAATGTGATCATCAATCCAACCCTGAACCATGTGATCATCAATGTAACCATGAACCAGGTGATCATCAATATAACCCTTAACCAGGTGATCATGAGTCTAACCCTGAACCATATGATCAATAATCCAACCCTGAACCATGTGATCATCAATCTAACCGTGAACCAGGTGATAATCAATCTAACGTTGAACCAGGTGATCATCAGTCTAACCTCAATCTAACCCTGAACCATGTGATCATCAATCTAGTCCTGGACCATGTGATCAACAATCTAACCGTGAACAAAGTGATCATCAGTCCAATCCTGAACCATGTGATCATCAATCCAACCCTGGACCATGTGATCATCAGTGCAATCCTGAACCATGTTATCATCAATCCAACCCTGGACCATGTGATCATCAATGTAACCGTGAACCAGGTGATCATCAATATAACCCTTAACCAGGTGATCATCAGTCTAACCCTGGACCAGTTGATCATCAGTCTAATCCTGAACCATGTGATCATCAATCCAACCCTGGACCATGTGATCATCAATCTAACCGTGAACAAGGTGATCATCAATCCAACCCTTAAACAGGTGATCATCAGTCAAACCCTGAACCAGGTGATCGGCAGTCCAATCATGGACCATGTGATCATCAATCCAACCCTGAACCATGTGATCATCAATCCAACCCTGAACCATGTGATCATCAATCTAACCGTGAACAAGGTGATCATCAATATAACCCTTAAACAGGTGATCATCAGTCCAATCCTGAACCATGTGATCATCAATCCAACCCTGAACCATGTGATCATCAATCTAACCGTGAACCATGTGATCATCAATATAACCCTTAACGAGGTGATCATCAGGCTAACCCTGAACCAGGTGATCATCAGTCTAATCCTGAACAAGGTGATAATCAATCCAACCCTGAACCATGTGATCATCAATGTAACCCTTAACCAGGTGATCATGAGTCTAACCCTGAACCATATGATCATCAATCCAACCCTGAACCGTGTGATCATCAATCTAACCGTGAACCAGGTGATCATCAATGTAACCATGAACCATGTGATCATCAATCCAACCCTGAACCATGTGATCATCAATCTAACCCTGAACCATGTGATCATTAGTTGAACCCTGAACCATGTGATCATCAATCCAACCCTGAACCATGTGATCATCAATCCAACCCTGAACCATGTGATCATCAATCCAACCCTGAACAATGTGATCATCAGTCTAACCCTGAACCATGTGATCATCAATCCAACCCTGGACCATGTGATCATCAATCTAACCGTGACAAGGTGATCATCAATATAACCCTTAACCAGGTGATCATGAGTCTAACCCTGACCAATATGATCATCAATACAACCCTGAACCATGTTATCATCAATGTAACCGTGAACCAGGTGATCATCTATATAACCCTTAACCAGGTGATCATGAGTCTAACCCTGAACCATATGATCATCAATAAAACCCTGAACCATGTGATCATCAATCTAACCGTGAACCAGGTGATCATCAATATAACCCTTAACCAGGTGATCATCAGTCTAATCCTGAACCATGTGCTCATCAGGCAAATCCTGAACCATGTGATCATCAATGTAACCCTGAACCATGTGATCATCAATCTAACCGTGAACAAGGTGATCATCAATATAACCCTTAAACAGGTGATCATCAGTCTAACCCTGAACCAGGTGATCATCAGTCCAGTCCTGAACCATGTGATCATCATTCAGACCCTGAACCATGTGATCATCAATCTAACCCTGAACCAGGTGATCATCAGTCTAACCCTGAACCATGTGATCATCAATCCAACCCTGAACCATGTGATCATCAATCTAACCGTGAACAAGGTGATTATCAATATAACCCTTAAACAGGAGATCATCAGTCTAACCCTGAACCAGGTGATCATCAGTCCTATCCTGAACCATGTGATCATCAATCCAACCCTGAACCATGTGATCATCAATCTAACCATGAACCAGGTGATCATCAATATAATCCTTAACGAGGTGATCATCAGTCTAATCCTGAACCAGGTGATCATCAATCCAACCCTGAACCATGTGATCATCAAGGTAACCGTCAACCAGGTGATCATCAATATAATCCTTAACCAGTTGATCATGAGTCTAACCCTGAACCATGTGATCATCAATCCAACCGTGAACCGTGTGATCATCAATGTAACAGTCAATCAGGTGATCATCAATATAACCCTTAACCAGGTGATCAAGAGTCTAACCCTGAACCATATGATCATCAATCCAACCCTGAACCATGTGATCATCAATGTAACCGTGAACCAGGTGATCATGAGTCTATCCCTGAACCATATGATCATCAATCCAACCCTGAACCATGTGATCATCAATCTAACCGTGAACCAGGTGATTCTCAGTCTAATCTTGAACCATATGATCATCAATCCAACCCTGAACCATCTGATCATCAATCTAACCGTGAACCAGGTGATCATCAATATGACCCTTAACCAGGTGGTCATCAGTGTAATCCTGAACCATGTGATCATCAGGCAAATCCTGAACCATGTGATCATCAATGTAACCCTGAACCATGTGATCATCAATCTAACCGTGAACAAGGTGATCATCAATATAACCCTTAAACAGGTGATCATCAGTCTAACCCTGAACAAGGTGATCATCAGTCCAATCCTGAACCATGTGATCATCAATCCAACCCAGAACCATGTGATCATCAATCTAACCGTGAACCAGGTGATCATCAATATAACCCTTAACGAGGTGATCATCAGGCTAACCCTGAACCAGGTGATCATCAGTCTAATCCTGAACCATGTGATCATCAATCCAACCCTGAACCATGTGATCATCAATCTAACCGTGAACCAGGTGATCATCAATATAATCCTTAACGAGGTGATCATCAGGCTAACCCTGAACCAGGTGATCAACAGTCTAATCTTGAACAATGTGATCATCAATCCAACCCTGAACCATGTGATCATCAATGTAACCATGAACCAGGTGATCATCAATATAACCGTGAACCAGGTGATAATCAATCTAACGTTGAACCAGGTGATCATCAGTCTAACCTCAATCTAACCCTGAACCATGTGATCAAAAATCTAACCGTGAACAAAGTGATCATCAATGTAACCCTTAAACAGGTGATCATCAGTCTAACCCTGAACCAGATGATCATCAGTCCAATCCTGAACCATGTGATCATCAATCCAACCCTGGACCATGTGATCATCAGTGCAATCCTGAACCATGTGATCATCAATCTAACCCTGAACCAGGTGATCATCAGTCTAACCCTGAACCATGTGATCATCAATCCAACCCTGAACCATGTGATCATCAATCCAACCCTGAACAATGTGATCATCAGTCTAACCCTGAACCGTGTGATCATGAATCCAACCCTGGACCATGTGATCATCAATCTAACCGTGACAAGGTGATCATCAATATAACCCTTAAACAGGTGATCATCAGTCCAATCCTGAACCAGGTGATCATCAATCCAACCCTGAACCATGTGATCATCAATCTAACCGTGAACCAGGTGATCATCAATATAACCCTTAACGAGGTGATCATCAGGCTAACCCTGAACCAGGTGATCATCAGTCTAATCCTGAACCAGGTGATAATCAATCCAACCCTGAACCATGTGATCATCAATGTAACCCTTAACCAGGTGATCATGAGTCTAACCCTGAACCATATGATCATCAATCCAACCCTGAACCATGTGATCATCAATCTAACCGTGAACCAGGTGATCATCAATGTAACCATGAACCATGTGATCATCAATCCAACCCTGAACCATGTGATCATCAATCTAACCCTGAACCAGGTGATCATCAGTCTAACCCTGAACCATGTGATCATCAATCCAACCCTGAACCATGTGATCATCAATCCAACCCTGAACAATGTGATCATCAGTCTAACCCTGAACCGTGTGATCATCAATCCAACCCTGGACCATGTGATCATCAATCTAACCGTGACAAGGTGATCATCAATATAACCCTGAACCAGGTGATCGTCAGTCCAATCATGGACCATGTGATCATCAATCCAACCCTGAACCATGTGATCATCAATCCAACCCTGAACCATGTGATCATCAATCCAACCCTGAACCATGTGATCATCAATCTAACCGTGAACCATGTGATCATCAATCTAACCGTGAACCAGGTGATCATCAGTCTAATCCTGAACCATGTGATCATCAGGCAAATCCTGAACCATGTGATCATCAATCTAACCCTGAACCAGGTGATCATCAGTCTAACCCTTAACCATATGATCAATAATCCAACCCTGAACCATGTGATCATCAATCTAACCGTGAACCAGGTGATAATCAATCTAACGTTGAACCAGGTGATCATCAGTCTAACCTCAATCTAACCCTGAACCATGTGATCATCAATCTAGTCCTGGACCATGTGATCAACAATCTAACCGTGAACAAAGTGATCATCAGTCCAATCCTGAACCATGTGATCATCAATCCAACCCTGGACCATGTGATCATCAGTGCAATCCTGAACCATGTTATCATCAATCCAACCCTGGACCATGTGATCATCAATGTAACCGTGAACCATGTGATCATCAATGTAACCGTGAACCAGGTGATCATCAATATAACCCTTAACCAGGTGATCATCAGTCTAACCCTGGACCAGGTGATCATCAGTCTAATCCTGAACCATGTGATCATCAATCCAACCCTGGACCATGTGATCATCAATCTAACCGTGAACAAGGTGATGATCAATCCAACCCTTAAACAGGTGATCATCAGTCAAACCCTGAACCAGGTGATCGTCAGTCCAATCATGGACCATGTGATCATCAATCCAACCCTGAACCATGTGATCATCAATCCAACCCTGAACCATGTGATAATCAATCTAACCGTGAACCAGGTGATCATCAATATAACCCTTAACCAGGTGATCATCAGTCTAATCCTGAACCATGTGATCATCAGGCAAATCCTGAACCATGTGATCATCAATGTAACCCTGAACCATGTGATCATCAATCTAACCGTGAACAAGGTGATCATCAATATAACCCTTAAACAGGTGATCATCAGTCCAATCCTGAACCTTGTGATCATCAATCTAACCCTGAACCAGGTGATCATCAGTCTAACCCTGAACCATGTGATCATCAATCCAACCCTGAACCATGTGATCATCAATCCAACCCTGAACAATGTGATCATCAGTCTAACCCTGAACCGTGTGATCATCAATCCAACCCTGGACCATGTGATCATCAATCTAACCGTGACAAGGTGATCATCAATATAACCCTTAAACAGGTGATCATCAGTCCAATCCTGAACCATGTGATCATCAATCCAACCCTGAACCATGTGATCATCAATCTAACCGTGAACCAGGTGATCATCAATATAACCCTTAACGAGGTGATCATCAGGCTAACCCTGAACCAGGTGATCATCAGTCTAATCCTGAACCAGGTGATAATCAATCCAACCCTGAACCATGTGATCATCAATGTAACCCTTAACCAGGTGATCATGAGTCTAACCCTGAACCATATGATCATCAATCCAACCCTGAACCATGTGATCATCAATCTAACCGTGAACCAGGTGATCATCAATGTAACCATGAACCATGTGATCATCAATCCAACCCTGAACCATGTGATCATCAATCTAACCCTGAACCAGGTGATCATCAGTCCAGTCCTGAACCATGTGATCATCATTCAGACCCTGAACCATGTGATCATCAATCTAACCCTGAACCAGGTGATCATCAGTCTAACCCTGAACCATGTGATCATCAGGCAAATCCTGAACCATGTGATCATCAATGTAACCCTGAACCATGTGATCATCAATCTAACCGTGAACAAGGTGATCATCAATATAACCCTTAAACAGGTGATCATCAGTCTAACCCTGAACCAGGTGATCATCAGTCCAGTCCTGAACCATGTGATCATCATTCAGACCCTGAACCATGTGATCATCAATCTAACCCTGAACCAGGTGATCATCAGTCTAACCCTGAACCATGTGATCATCAATCCAACCCTGAACCATGTGATCATCAATCCAACCCTGAACAATGTGATCATCAGTCTAACCCTGAACCATGTGATCATCAATCCAACCCTGGACCATGTGATCATCAATCTAACCGTGACAAGGTGATCATCAATATAACCCTTAACCAGGTGATCATGAGTCTAACCCTGACCAATATGATCATCAATCCAACCCTGAACCATGTTATCATCAATGTAACCGTGAACCAGGTGATCATCAATATAACCCTTAACCAGGTGATCATCAGTCTAACCCTGAACCAGGTGATCATCAGTCCAGTCCTGAACCATGTGATCATCATTCAGACCCTGAACCATGTGATCATTAATCTAACCCTGAACCAGGTGATCATCAGTCTAACCCTGAACCATGTGATCATCAGGCAAATCCTGAACCATGTGATCATCAATGTAACCCTGAACCATGTGATCATCAATCTAACCGTGAACAAGGTGATCATCAATATAACCCTTAAACAGGTGATCATCAGTCTAACCCTGAACCAGGTGATCATCAGTCCAGTCCTGAACCATGTGATCATCATTCAGACCCTGAACCATGTGATCATCAGTCTAACCCTGAACCAGGTGATCATCAGTCCTATCCTGAACCATGTGATCATCAATCCAACCCTGAACCATGTGATCATCAATCTAACCATGAACCAGGTGATCATCAATATAACCCTTAACGAGGTGATCAACAGTCTAATCCTGAACCAGGTGATCATCAATCCAACCCTGAACCATGTGATCATCAATGTAACCGTCAACCAGGTGATCATCAATATAATCCTTAATCAGTTGATCATGAGTCTAACCCTGAACCATGTGATCATCAATCCAACCGTGAACCATGTGATCATCAATGTAACCGTCAATCAGGTGATCATCAATATAACCCTTAACCAGGTGATCAAGAGTCTAACCCTGAACCATATGATCATCAATCCAACCCTGAACCATGTGATCATCAATGTAACCGTGAACCAGGTGATCATGAGTCTAACCCTGAACCATATGATCATCAATCCAACCCTGAACCATGTGATCATCAATCTAACCGTGAACCAGGTGATTCTCAGTCTAATCTTGAACCATATGATCATCAATCCAACCCTGAACCATGTGATCATCAATCTAACCGTGAACCAGGTGATCATCAATATAACCCTTAACCAGGTGGTCATCAGTCTAACCCTGAACCATGTGATCATCAATCTAACCGTGAACAAGGTGATCATCAATATAACCCTTAAACAGGTGATCATCAGTCTAACCCTGAACAAGGTGATCATCAGTCCAATCCTGAACCATGTGATCATCAATCCAACCCAGAACCATGTGATCATCAATCTAACCGTGAACCAGGTGATCATCAATATAACCCTTAACGAGGTGATCATCAGGCTAACCCTGAACCAGGTGATCATCAGTCTAATCCTGAACCATGTGATCATCAATCCAACCCTGAACCATGTGATCATCAATCTAACCGTGAACCAGGTGATCACAATATAACCCTTAACGAGGTGATCATCAGTCTAATCCTGAACCAGGTGATCATCAATCCAACCCTGAACCATGTGATCATCAATGTAACCGTCAACCAGGTGATCATCAATATAATCCTTAACCAGTTGATCATGAGTCTAACCCTGAACCATGTGATCATCAATCCAACCGTGAACCATGTGATCATCAATGTAACCGTCAATCAGGTGATCATCAATATAACCCTTAAACTGGTGATCATCAGTCTAACCCTGAACCAGGTGATCATCAGTCCAATCCTGAACCATGTGATCATCATTCAGACCCTGAACCATGTGATCATCAATCTAACCCTGAACCAGGTGATCATCAGTCTAACCCTGAACAATGTGATCATCAATCCAACCCTGAACCATGTGATCATCAAACTAACCCTGAACAATGTGATCATCAGTCTAACCCTGAACCATATGATCAATAATCCAACCCTGAACCATGTGATCATCAATCTAACCGTGAACCAGGTGATAATCAATCTAACGTTGAACCAGGTGATCATCAGTCTAACCTCAATCTAACCCTGAACCATGTGATCAACAATCTAACCGTGAACAAAGTGATCATGAATGTAACCCTTAAACAGGTGATCATCAGTCTAACCCTGAACCAGGTGATCATCAGTCCAATCCTGAACCATGTGATCATCAATCCAACCCTGGACCATGTGATCATCAGTGCAATCCTGAACCATGTTATCATCAACCCAACCCTGGACCATGTGATCATCAATGTAACCGTGAACCATGTGATCATCAATGTAACCGTGAACCAGGTGATCATCAATATAACCCTTAACCAGGTGATCATCAGTCTAACCCTGGACCAGTTGATCATCAGTCTAATCCTGAACCATGTGATCATGAATCCAACCCTGGACCATGTGATCATCAATCTAACCGTGAACAAGGTGATCATCAATCCAACCCTTAAACAGGTGATCATCAGTCAAACCCTGAACCAGGTGATCGGCAGTCCAATCATGGACCATGTGATCATCAATCCAACCCTGAACCATGTGATCATCAATCCAACCCTGAACCATGTGATCATCAATCTAACCGTGAACAAGGTGATCATCAATATAACCCTTAAACAGGTGATCATCAGTCCAATCCTGTACCATGTGATCATCAATCCAACCCTGAACCATGTGATCATCAATCTAACCGTGAACCAGGTGATCATCAATATAACCCTTAACGAGGTGATCATCAGGCTAACCCTGAACCAGGTGATCATCAGTCTAATCCTGAACAAGGTGATAATCAATCCAACCCTGAACCATGTGATCATCAATGTAACCCTTAACCAGGTGATCATGAGTCTAACCCTGAACCATATGATCATCAATCCAACCCTGAACCGTGTGATCATCAATCTAACCGTGAACCAGGTGATCATCAATGTAACCATGAACCATGTGATCATCAATCCAACCCTGAACCATGTGATCATCAATCTAACCCTGAACCAGGTGATCATCAGTCTAACCCTGAACCATGTGATCATCAATCCAACCCTGAACCATGTGATCATCAATCCAACCCTGAACAATGTGATCATCAGTCTAACCCTGAACCATGTGATCATCAATCCAACCCTGGACCATGTGATCATCAATCTAACCGTGACAAGGTGATCATCAATATAACCCTTAACCAGGTGATCATGAGTCTAACCCTGACCAATATGATCATCAATACAACCCTGAACCATGTTATCATCAATGTAACCGTGAACCAGGTGATCATCTATATAACCCTTAACCAGGTGATCATGAGTCTAACCCTGAACCATATGATCATCAATAAAACCCTGAACCATGTGATCATCAATCTAACCGTGAACCAGGTGATCATCAATATAACCCTTAACCAGGTGATCATCAGTCTAATCCTGAACCATGTGCTCATCAGGCAAATCCTGAACCATGTGATCATCAATGTAACCCTGAACCATGTGATCATCAATCTAACCGTGAACAAGGTGATCATCAATATAACCCTGAACCAGGTGATCATCAGTCCAGTCCTGAACCATGTGATCATCATTCAGACCCTGAACCATGTGATCATCAATCTAACCCTGAACCAGGTGATCATCAGTCTAACCCTGAACCATGTGATCATCAATCCAACCCTGAACCATGTGATCATCAATCTAACCGTGAACAAGGTGATTATCAAAATAACCCTTAAACAGGAGATCATCAGTCTAACCCTGAACCAGGTGATCATCAGTCCTATCCTGAACCATGTGATCATCAATCCAACCCTGAACCATGTGATCATCAATCTAACCATGAACCAGGTGATCATCAATATAACCCTTAACGAGGTGATCATCAGTCTAATCCTGAACCAGGTGATCATCAATCCAACCCTGAACCATGTGATCATCAAGGTAACCGTCAACCAGGTGATCATCAATATAATCCTTAACCAGTTGATCATGAGTCTAACCCTGAACCATGTGATCATCAATCCAACCGTGAACCATGTGATCATCAATGTAACCGTCAATCAGGTGATCATCAATATAACCCTTAACCAGGTGATCAAGAGTCTAACCCTGAACCATATGATCATCAATCCAACCCTGAACCATGTGATCATCAATGTAACCGTGAACCAGGTGATCATGAGTCTATCCCTGAACCATATGATCATCAATCCAACCCTGAACCATGTGATCATCAATCTAACCATGAACCAGGTGATTCTCAGTCTAATCTTGAACCATATGATCATCAATCCAACCCTGAACCATCTGATCATCAATCTAACCGTGAACCAGGTGATCATCAATATAACCCTTAACCAGGTGGTCATCAGTGTAATCCTGAACCATGTGATCATCAGGCAAATCCTGAACCATGTGATCATCAATGTAACCCTGAACCATGTGATCATCAATCTAACAGTGAACAAGGTGATCATCAATATAACCCTTAAACAGGTGATCATCAGTCTAACCCTGAACAAGGTGATCATCAGTCCAATCCTGAACCATGTGATCATCAATCCAACCCAGAACCATGTGATCATCAATCTAACCGTGAACCAGGTGATCATCAATATAACCCTTAACGAGGTGATCATCAGGCTAACCCTGAACCAGGTGATCATCAGTCTAATCCTGAACCATGTGATCATCAATCCAACCCTGAACCATGTGATCATCAATCTAACCGTGAACCAGGTGATTATCAATATAATCCTTAACGAGGTGATCATCAGGCTAACCCTGAACCAGGTGATCAACAGTCTAATCTTGAACAATGTGATCATCAATCCAACCCTGAACCATGTGATCATCAATGTAACCATGAACCAGGTGATCATCAATATAACCCTTAACCAGGTGATCATGAGTCTAACCCTGAACCATATGATCAATAATCCAACCCTGAACCATGTGATCATCAATCTAACCGTGAACCAGGTGATAATCAATCTAACGTTGAACCAGGTGATCATCAGTCTAACCTCAATCTAACCCTGAACCATGTGATCAACAATCTAACCGTGAACAAAGTGATCATCAATGTAACCCTTAAACAGGTGATCATCAGTCTAACCCTGACCCAGATGATCATCAGTCCAATCCTGAACCATGTGATCATCAATCCAACCCTGGACCATGTGATCATCAGTGCAATCCTGAACCATGTGATCATCAATTTAACCCTGAACCAGGTGATCATCAGTCTAACCCTGAACCATGTGATCATCAATCCAACCCTGAACCATGTGATCATCAATCCAACCCTGAACAATGTGATCATCAGTCTAACCCTGAACCGTGTGATCATGAATCCAACCCTGGACCATGTGATCATCAATCTAACCGTGACAAGGTGATCATCAATATAACCCTTTAACAGGTGATCATCAGTCCAATCCTGAACCATGTGATCATCAATCCAACCCTGAACCATGTGATCATCAATCTAACCGTGAACCAGGTGATCATCAATATAACCCTTAACGAGGTGATCATCAGGCTAACCCTGAACCAGGTGATCATCAGTCTAATCCTGAACCAGGTGATAATCAATCCAACCCTGAACCATGTGATCATCAATGTAACCCTTAACCAGGTGATCATGAGTCTAACCCTGAACCATATGATCATCAATCCAACCCTGAACCATGTGATCATCAATCTAACCGTGAACCAGGTGATCATCAATGTAACCATGAACCATGTGATCATCAATCCAACCCTGAACCATGTGATCATCAATCTAACCCTTAACCAGGTGATCATCAGTCTAACCCTGAACCATGTGATCATCAATCCAACCCTGAACCATATGATCATCAATCCAACCCTGAACAATGTGATCATCAGTCTAACCCTGAACCGTGTGATCATCAATCCAACCCTGGACCATGTGATCATCAATCTAACCGTGACAAGGTGATCATCAATATAACCCTGAACCAGGTGATCGTCAGTCCAATCATGGACCATGTGATCATCAATCCAACCCTGAACCATGTGATCATCAATCCAACCCTGAACCATGTGATCATCAATCTAACCGTGAACCAGGTGATCATCAATATAACCATTAACCAGGTGATCATCAGTCTAATCCTGAACCATGTGATCATCAGGCAAATCCTGAACCATGTGATTATCAATCTAACCCTGAACCAGGTGATCATCAGTCTAACCCTGAACCATGTGATCATCAATCCAACCCTGAACCATGTGATCATCAATGTAACCATGAACCAGGTGATCATCAATATAACCCTTAACCAGGTGATCATGAGTCTAACCCTGAACCATATGATCAATAATCCAACCCTGAACCATGTGATCATCAATCTAACCGTGAACCAGGTGATAATCAATCTAACGTTGAACCAGGTGATCATCAGTCTAACCTCAATCTAACCCTGAACCATGTGATCATCAATCTAGTCCTGGACCATGTGATCAACAATCTAACCGTGAACAAAGTGATCATCAGTCCAATCCTGAACCATGTGATCATCAATCCAACCCTGGACCATGTGATCATCAGTGCAATCCTGAACCATGTTATCATCAATCCAACCCTGGACCATGTGATCATCAATGTAACCGTGAACCATGTGATCATCAATGTAACCGTGAACCAGGTGATCATCAATATAACCCTTAACCAGGTGATCATCAGTCTAACCCTGGACCAGGTGATCATCAGTCTAATCCTGAACCATGTGATCATCAATCCAACCCTGGACCATGTGATCATCAATCTAACCGTGAACAAGGTGATGATCAATCCAACCCTTAAACAGGTGATCATCAGTCAAACCCTGAACCAGGTGATCATCAGTCCAATCATGGACCATGTGATCATCAACCTAACCGTGAACCAGGTGATCATCAATATAACCCTTAACCAGGTGATCATCAGTCTAATCCTGAACCATGTGATCATCAGGCAAATCCTGAACCATGTGATCATCAATGTAACCCTGAACAATGTGATCATCAATCTAACCGTGAACAAGGTGATCATCAATATAACCCTTAAACAGGTGATCATCAGTCCAATCCTGAACCATGTGATCATCAATCTAACCCTGAACCAGGTGATCATCAGTCTAACCCTGAACCATGTGATCATCAATCCAACCCTGAACCATGTGATCATCAATCCAACCCTGAACAATGTGATCATCAGTCTAACCCTGAACCGTGTGATCATCAATCCAACCCTGGACCATGTGATCATCAATCTAACCGTGACAAGGTGATCATCAATATAACCCTTAAACAGGTGATCATCAGTCCAATCCTGAACCATGTGATCATCAATCCAACCCTGAACCATGTGATCATTAATCTAACCGTGAACCAGGTGATTATCAATATAACCCTTAACGAGGTGATCATCAGGCTAACCCTGAACCAGGTGATCATCAGTCTAATCCTGAACCAGGTGATAATCAATCCAACCCTGAACCATGTGATCATCAATTTAACCCTTAACCAGGTGATCATGAGTCTAACCCTGAACCATATGATCATCAATCCAACCCTGAACCATGTGATCATCAATCTAACCGTGAACCAGGTGATCATCAATGTAACCATGAACCATGTGATCATCAATCCAACCCTGAACCATGTGATCATCAATCTAACCCTGAACCAGGTGATCATCAGTCTAACCCTGAACCATGTGATCATCAATCCAACCCTGAACCATGTGATCATCAATCCAACCCTGGACCATGTGATCATCAATCTAACCGTGACAAGGTGATCATCAATATAACCCTTAAGCAGGTGATCATCAGTCTAACCCTGAACCAGGTGATCATCAGTCTAACCCTGAACCATGTGATCATCAATCCAACCCTGGACCATGTGATCATCAATCTAACCGTGACAAGGTGATCATCAATATAACCCTTAACCAGGTGATCATGAGTCTAACCCTGACCAATATGATCATCAATCCAACCCTGAACCATGTTATCATCAATGTAACCGTGAACCAGGTGATCATCAATATAACCCTTAACCAGGTGATCATGAGTCTAACCCTGAACCATATGATCAATAATCCAACCCTGAACCATGTGATCATCAATCTAACCGTGAACCAGGTGATAATCAATCTAACGTTGAACCAGGTGATCATCAGTCTAACCTCAATCTAACCCTGAACCATGTGATCAACAATCTAACCGTGAACAAAGTGATCATCAATGTAACCCTTAAACAGGTGATCATCAGTCTAACCCTGACCCAGATGATCATCAGTCCAATCCTGAACCATGTGATCATCAATCCAACCCTGGACCATGTGATCATCAGTGCAATCCTGAACCATGTGATCATCAATTTAACCCTGAACCAGGTGATCATCAGTCTAACCCTGAACCATGTGATCATCAATCCAACCCTGAACCATGTGATCATCAATCCAACCCTGAACAATGTGATCATCAGTCTAACCCTGAACCGTGTGATCATGAATCCAACCCTGGACCATGTGATCATCAATCTAACCGTGACAAGGTGATCATCAATATAACCCTTAAACAGGTGATCATCAGTCCAATCCTGAACCATGTGATCATCAATCCAACCCTGAACCATGTGATCATCAATCTAACCGTGAACCAGGTGATCATCAATATAACCCTTAACGAGGTGATCATCAGGCTAACCCTGAACCAGGTGATCATCAGTCTAATCCTGAACCAGGTGATAATCAATCCAACCCTGAACCATGTGATCATCAATGTAACCCTTAACCAGGTGATCATGAGTCTAACCCTGAATCATATGATCATCAATCCAACCCTGAACCATGTGATCATCAATCTAACCGTGAACCAGGTGATCATCAATGTAACCATGAACCATGTGATCATCAATCCAACCCTGAACCATGTGATCATCAATCTAACCCTGAACCAGGTGATCATCAGTCTAACCCTGAACCATGTGATCATCAATCCAACCCTGAACCATATGATCATCAATCCAACCCTGAACAATGTGATCATCAGTCTAACCCTGAACCGTGTGATCATCAATCCAACCCTGGACCATGTGATCATCAATCTAACCGTGACAAGGTGATCATCAATATAACCCTGAACCAGGTGATCGTCAGTCCAATCATGGACCATGTGATCATCAATCCAACCCTGAACCATGTGATCATCAATCCAACCCTGAACCATGTGATCATCAATCTAACCGTGAACCAGGTGATCATCAATATAACCCTTAACCAGGTGATCATCAGTCTAATCCTGAACCATGTGATCATCAGGCAAATCCTGAACCATGTGATCATCAATCCAACCCTGAACCATGTGATCATCAATGTAACCATGAACCAGGTGATCATCAATATAACCCTTAACCAGGTGATCATGAGTCTAACCCTGAACCATATGATCAATAATCCAACCCTGAACCATGTGATCATCAATCTAACCGTGAACCAGGTGATAATCAATCTAACGTTGAACCAGGTGATCATCAGTCTAACCTCAATCTAACCCTGAACCATGTGATCATCAATCTAGTCCTGGACCATGTGATCAACAATCTAACCGTGAACAAAGTGATCATCAGTCCAATCCTGAACCATGTGATCATCAATCCAACCCTGGACCATGTGATCATCAGTGCAATCCTGAACCATGTTATCATCAATCCAACCCTGGACCATGTGATCATCAATGTAACCGTGAACCATGTGATCATCAATGTAACCGTGAACCAGGTGATCATCAATATAACCCTTAACCAGGTGATCATCAGTCTAACCCTGGACCAGGTGATCATCAGTCTAATCCTGAACCATGTGATCATCAATCCAACCCTGGACCATGTGATCATCAATCTAACCGTGAACAAGGTGATGATCAATCCAACCCTTAAACAGGTGATCATCAGTCAAACCCTGAACCAGGTGATCATCAGTCCAATCATGGACCATGTGATCATCAATCCAACCCTGAACCATGTGATCATCAATCCAACCCTGAACCATGTGATCATCAACCTAACCGTGAACCAGGTGATCATCAATATAACCCTTAACCAGGTGATCATCAGTCTAATCCTGAACCATGTGATCATCAGGCAAATCCTGAACCATGTGATCATCAATGTAACCCTGAACAATGTGATCATCAATCTAACCGTGAACAAGGTGATCATCAATATAACCCTTAAACAGGTGATCATCAGTCCAATCCTGAACCATGTGATCATCAATCTAACCCTGAACCAGGTGATCATCAGTCTAACCCTGAACCATGTGATCATCAATCCAACCCTGAACCATGTGATCATCAATCCAACCCTGAACAATGTGATCATCAGTCTAACCCTGAACCGTGTGATCATCAATCCAACCCTGGACCATGTGATCATCAATCTAACCGTGACAAGGTGATCATCAATATAACCCTTAAACAGGTGATCATCAGTCCAATCCTGAACCATGTGATCATCAATCCAACCCTGAACCATGTGATCATCAATCTAACCGTGAACCAGGTGATTATCAATATAACCCTTAACGAGGTGATCATCAGGCTAACCCTGAACCAGGTGATCATCAGTCTAATCCTGAACCAGGTGATAATCAATCCAACCCTGAACCATGTGATCATCAATTTAACCCTTAACCAGGTGATCATGAGTCTAACCCTGAACCATATGATCATCAATCCAACCCTGAACCATGTGATCATCAATCTAACCGTGAACCAGGTGATCATCAATGTAACCATGAACCATGTGATCATCAATCCAACCCTGGACCATGTGATCATCAATCTAACCGTGACAAGGTGATCATCAATATAACCCTTAAGCAGGTGATCATCAGTCTAACCCTGAACCAGGTGATCATCAGTCTAACCCTGAACCATGTGATCATCAATCCAACCCTGGACCATGTGATCATCAATCTAACCGTGACAAGGTGATCATCAATATAACCCTTAAACAGGTGATCATGAGTCTAACCCTGACCAATATGATCATCAATCCAACCCTGAACCATGTTATCATCAATGTAACCGTGAACCAGGTGATCATCTATATAAACCTTAACCAGGTGATCATGAGTCTAACCCTGAACCATATGATCATCAATCCAACCCTGAACCATGTGATCATCAATCTAACCATGAACCAGGTGATCATCAATATAACCCTTAACCAGGTGATCATCAGTCTAATCCTGAACCATGTGATCATAAGGCAAATCCTGAACCATGTGATCATCAATGTAACCCTGAACCATGTGATCATCAATCTAACCGTGAACAAGGTGATCATCAATATAACCCTTAAACAGGTGATCATCAGTCTAACCCTGAACCAGGTGATCATCAGTCCAGTCCTGAACCATGTGATCATCATTCAGACCCTGAACCATGTGATCATCAATCTAACCCTGAACCAGGTGATCATCAGTCTAACCCTGAACCATGTGATCATCAATCCAACCCTGAACCATGTGATCATCAAACTAACCCTGAACAATGTGATCATCAGTCTAACCCTGAACCATGTGATCATCAGTCCAACCCTGGACCATGTGATCATCAATCTAACCGTGAACAAGGTGATCATCAATATAACCCTTAAACAGGTGATCATCAGGCTAACCCTGAACCAGGTGATCATCAGTCCAATCCTGAACCATGTCATCATCAATCCAACCCTGAACCATGTGATCATCAATCTAACCGTGACCCAGGTGATCATCAATATAACCCTTAACGACGTGATGATCGCGTGGTTCAGGGTTAGCCTGATGATTTGTCTAATCCTGAACCATGTGATCATCAATGTAACCGTCAACCAGGTGATCATCAATATAACCTTTAACCAGGTGATCATGAGTCTAACCCTGAACCATATGATCATCAATCCAACCCTGAACCATGTGATCATCAATGTAACCGTGAACCAGGTGATCATCTATATAACCCTTAACCAGGTGATCATGAGTCTAACCCTGAACCATATGATCATCAATCCAACCCTGAACCATTTAATCATCAATGTAACCGTAAACCAGGTGATCATCAATATAACCCTTAACGAAGTGATCATCAGGCTAACCCTGAACCAGGTGATCAGCAGTCTAATCCTGAACCATGTGATCATCAATCCAACCCTGAACCATGTGATCATCAATGTAACCGTCAACCAGGTGATCATGAGTCTAACCCTGAACCATATGATCATCAATCCAACCCTGAACCATGTGATCATCAGGCAAATCCTGAACCATGTGATCATCAATGTAACCCTGAACCATGTGATCATCAATCTAACCGTGAACAAGGTGATTATCAATATAACCCTTAAACAGGAGATCATCAGTCTAATCCTGAACCAGGTGATCATCAATCCAACCCTGAACCATGTGATCATCAATGTAACCGTCAACCAGGTGATCATCAATATAATCCTTAACCAGTTGATCATGAGTCTAACCCTGAACCATGTGATCATCAATCCAACCGTGAACCATGTGATCATCAATGTAACCGTCAATCAGGTGATCATCAATATAACCCTTAACCAGGTGATCAAGAGTCTAACCCTGAACCATATGATCATCAATCCAACCCTGAACCATGTGATCATCAATGTAACCGTGAACCAGGTGATCATGAGTGTAACCCTGAACCATATGATCATCAATCCAACCCTGAACCATATGATCATCAATCCAACCCTGAACCAGGTGATTCTCAGTCTAATCTTGAACCATATGATCAGCAATCCAACCCTGAACCATGTGATCATCAATCTAACCGTGAACAAGGTGATCATCAATATAACCCTTAACCAGGTGGTCATCAGTGTAATCCTGAACCATGTGATCATCAGGCAAATCCTGAACCATGTGATCATCAATGTAACCCTGAACCATGTGATCATCAATCTAACCGTGAACAAGGTGATCATCAATATAAGCCTTAAACAGGTGATCATCAGTCTAACCCTGAACCAGGTGTTCATCAGTCTAATCCTGAACCATGTGATCATCAATCCAACCCTAAACCATATGATCATCAATCTAACCGTGAACCAGGTGATCATCAATATAATCCTTAACGAGGTGATCATCAGGCTAACCCTGAACCAGGTGATCAACAGTCTAATCTTGAACAATGTGATCATCAATCCAACCCTGAACCATGTGATCATCAATGTAACCATGAACCAGGTGATCATCAATATAACCCTTAACCAGGTGATCATGAGTCTAACCCTGAACCATATGATCAATAATCCAACCCTGAACCATGTGATCATCAATCTAACCGTGAACCAGGTGATAATCAATCTAACGTTGAACCAGGTGATCATCAGTCTAACCTCAATCTAACCCTGAACCATGTGATCATCAATCTAGTCCTGGACCATGTGATCAACAATCTAACCGTGAACAAAGTGATCATCAGTCCAATCCTGAACCATGTGATCATCAATCCAACCCTGGACCATGTGATCATCAGTGCAATCCTGAACCATGTTATCATCAATCCAACCCTGGACCATGTGATCATCAATGTAACCGTGAACCAGGTGATCATCAATATAACCCTTAACCAGGTGATCATCAGTCTAACCCTGGACCAGTTGATCATCAGTCTAATCCTGAACCATGTGATCATCAATCCAACCCTGGACCATGTGATCATCAATCTAACCGTGAACAAGGTGATCATCAATCCAACCCTTAAACAGGTGATCATCAGTCAAACCCTGAACCAGGTGATCGGCAGTCCAATCATGGACCATGTGATCATCAATCCAACCCTGAACCATGTGATCATCAATCCAACCCTGAACCATGTGATCATCAATCTAACCGTGAACAAGGTGATCATCAATATAACCCTTAAACAGGTGATCATCAGTCCAATCCTGAACCATGTGATCATCAATCCAACCCTGAACCATGTGATCATCAATCTAACCGTGAACCAGGTGATCATCAATATAACCCTTAACGAGGTGATCATCAGGCTAACCCTGAACCAGGTGATCATCAGTCTAATCCTGAACAAGGTGATAATCAATCCAACCCTGAACCATGTGATCATCAATGTAACCCTTAACCAGGTGATCATGAGTCTAACCCTGAACCATATGATCATCAATCCAACCCTGAACCGTGTGATCATCAATCTAACCGTGAACCAGGTGATCATCAATGTAACCATGAACCATGTGATCATCAATCCAACCCTGAACCATGTGATCATCAATCTAACCCTGAACCATGTGATCATTAGTTTAACCCTGAACCATGTGATCATCAATCCAACCCTGAACCATGTGATCATCAATCCAACCCTGAACCATGTGATCATCAATCCAACCCTGAACAATGTGATCATCAGTCTAACCCTGAACCATGTGATCATCAATCCAACCCTGGACCATGTGATCATCAATCTAACCGTGACAAGGTGATCATCAATATAACCCTTAACCAGGTGATCATGAGTCTAACCCTGACCAATATGATCATCAATACAACCCTGAACCATGTTATCATCAATGTAACCGTGAACCAGGTGATCATCTATATAACCCTTAACCAGGTGATCATGAGTCTAACCCTGAACCATATGATCATCAATAAAACCCTGAACCATGTGATCATCAATCTAACCGTGAACCAGGTGATCATCAATATAACCCTTAACCAGGTGATCATCAGTCTAATCCTGAACCATGTGCTCATCAGGCAAATCCTGAACCATGTGATCATCAATGTAACCCTGAACCATGTGATCATCAATCTAACCGTGAACAAGGTGATCATCAATATAACCCTTAAACAGGTGATCATCAGTCTAACCCTGAACCAGGTGATCATCAGTCCAGTCCTGAACCATGTGATCATCATTCAGACCCTGAACCATGTGATCATCAATCTAACCCTGAACCAGGTGATCATCAGTCTAACCCTGAACCATGTGATCATCAATCCAACCCTGAACCATGTGATCATCAATCTAACCGTGAACAAGGTGATTATCAATATAACCCTTAAACAGGAGATCATCAGTCTAACCCTGAACCAGGTGATCATCAGTCCTATCCTGAACCATGTGATCATCAATCCAACCCTGAACCATGTGATCATCAATCTAACCATGAACCAGGTGATCATCAATATAATCCTTAACGAGGTGATCATCAGTCTAATCCTGAACCAGGTGATCATCAATCCAACCCTGAACCATGTGATCATCAAGGTAACCGTCAACCAGGTGATCATCAATATAATCCTTAACCAGTTGATCATGAGTCTAACCCTGAACCATGTGATCATCAATCCAACCGTGAACCGTGTGATCATCAATGTAACAGTCAATCAGGTGATCATCAATATAACCCTTAACCAGGTGATCAAGAGTCTAACCCTGAACCATATGATCATCAATCCAACCCTGAACCATGTGATCATCAATGTAACCGTGAACCAGGTGATCATGAGTCTATCCCTGAACCATATGATCATCAATCCAACCCTGAACCATGTGATCATCAATCTAACCGTGAACCAGGTGATTCTCAGTCTAATCTTGAACCATATGATCATCAATCCAACCCTGAACCATCTGATCATCAATCTAACCGTGAACCAGGTGATCATCAATATGACCCTTAACCAGGTGGTCATCAGTGTAATCCTGAACCATGTGATCATCAGGCAAATCCTGAACCATGTGATCATCAATGTAACCCTGAACCATGTGATCATCAATCTAACCGTGAACAAGGTGATCATCAATATAACCCTTAAACAGGTGATCATCAGTCTAACCCTGAACAAGGTGATCATCAGTCCAATCCTGAACCATGTGATCATCAATCCAACCCAGAACCATGTGATCATCAATCTAACCGTGAACCAGGTGATCATCAATATAACCCTTAACGAGGTGATCATCAGGCTAACCCTGAACCAGGTGATCATCAGTCTAATCCTGAACCATGTGATCATCAATCCAACCCTGAACCATGTGATCATCAATCTAACCGTGAACCAGGTGATCATCAATATAATCCTTAACGAGGTGATCATCAGGCTAACCCTGAACCAGGTGATCAACAGTCTAATCTTGAACAATGTGATCATCAATCCAACCCTGAACCATGTGATCATCAATGTAACCATGAACCAGGTGATTATCAATATAACCGTGAACCAGGTGATAATCAATCTAACGTTGAACCAGGTGATCATCAGTCTAACCTCAATCTAACCCTGAACCATGTGATCAAAAATCTAACCGTGAACAAAGTGATCATCAATGTAACCCTTAAACAGGTGATCATCAGTCTAACCCTGAACCAGATGATCATCAGTCCAATCCTGAACCATGTGATCATCAATCCAACCCTGGACCATGTGATCATCAGTGCAATCCTGAACCATGTGATCATCAATCTAACCCTGAACCAGGTGATCATCAGTCTAACCCTGAACCATGTGATCATCAATCCAACCCTGAACCATGTGATCATCAATCCAACCCTGAACAATGTGATCATCAGTCTAACCCTGAACCGTGTGATCATGAATCCAACCCTGGACCATGTGATCATCAATCTAACCGTGACAAGGTGATCATCAATATAACCCTTAAACAGGTGATCATCAGTCCAATCCTGAACCAGGTGATCATCAATCCAACCCTGAACCATGTGATCATCAATCTAACCGTGAACCAGGTGATCATCAATATAACCCTTAACGAGGTGATCATCAGGCTAACCCTGAACCAGGTGATCATCAGTCTAATCCTGAACCAGGTGATAATCAATCCAACCCTGAACCATGTGATCATCAATGTAACCCTTAACCAGGTGATCATGAGTCTAACCCTGAACCATATGATCATCAATCCAACCCTGAACCATGTGATCATCAATCTAACCGTGAACCAGGTGATCATCAATGTAACCATGAACCATGTGATCATCAATCCAACCCTGAACCATGTGATCATCAATCTAACCCTGAACCAGGTGATCATCAGTCTAACCCTGAACCATGTGATCATCAATCCAACCCTGAACCATGTGATCATCAATCCAACCCTGAACAATGTGATCATCAGTCTAACCCTGAACCGTGTGATCATCAATCCAACCCTGGACCATGTGATCATCAATCTAACCGTGACAAGGTGATCATCAATATAACCCTGAACCAGGTGATCGTCAGTCCAATCATGGACCATGTGATCATCAATCCAACCCTGAACCATGTGATCATCAATCCAACCCTGAACCATGTGATCATCAATCCAACCCTGAACCATGTGATCATCAATCTAACCGTGAACCATGTGATCATCAATCTAACCGTGAACCAGGTGATCATCAGTCTAATCCTGAACCATGTGATCATCAGGCAAATCCTGAACCATGTGATCATCAATCTAACCCTGAACCAGGTGATCATCAGTCTAACCCTTAACCATATGATCAATAATCCAACCCTGAACCATGTGATCATCAATCTAACCGTGAACCAGGTGATAATCAATCTAACGTTGAACCAGGTGATCATCAGTCTAACCTCAATCTAACCCTGAACCATGTGATCATCAATCTAGTCCTGGACCATGTGATCAACAATCTAACCGTGAACAAAGTGATCATCAGTCCAATCCTGAACCATGTGATCATCAATCCAACCCTGGACCATGTGATCATCAGTGCAATCCTGAACCATGTTATCATCAATCCAACCCTGGACCATGTGATCATCAATGTAACCGTGAACCATGTGATCATCAATGTAACCGTGAACCAGGTGATCATCAATATAACCCTTAACCAGGTGATCATCAGTCTAACCCTGGACCAGGTGATCATCAGTCTAATCCTGAACCATGTGATCATCAATCCAACCCTGGACCATGTGATCATCAATCTAACCGTGAACAAGGTGATGATCAATCCAACCCTTAAACAGGTGATCATCAGTCAAACCCTGAACCAGGTGATCGTCAGTCCAATCATGGACCATGTGATCATCAATCCAACCCTGAACCATGTGATCATCAATCCAACCCTGAACCATGTGATAATCAATCTAACCGTGAACCAGGTGATCATCAATATAACCCTTAACCAGGTGATCATCAGTCTAATCCTGAACCATGTGATCATCAGGCAAATCCTGAACCATGTGATCATCAATGTAACCCTGAACCATGTGATCATCAATCTAACCGTGAACAAGGTGATCATCAATATAACCCTTAAACAGGTGATCATCAGTCCAATCCTGAACCTTGTGATCATCAATCTAACCCTGAACCAGGTGATCATCAGTCTAACCCTGAACCATGTGATCATCAATCCAACCCTGAACCATGTGATCATCAATCCAACCCTGAACAATGTGATCATCAGTCTAACCCTGAACCGTGTGATCATCAATCCAACCCTGGACCATGTGATCATCAATCTAACCGTGACAAGGTGATCATCAATATAACCCTTAAACAGGTGATCATCAGTCCAATCCTGAACCATGTGATCATCAATCCAACCCTGAACCATGTGATCATCAATCTAACCGTGAACCAGGTGATCATCAATATAACCCTTAACGAGGTGATCATCAGGCTAACCCTGAACCAGGTGATCATCAGTCTAATCCTGAACCAGGTGATAATCAATCCAACCCTGAACCATGTGATCATCAATGTAACCCTTAACCAGGTGATCATGAGTCTAACCCTGAACCATATGATCATCAATCCAACCCTGAACCATGTGATCATCAATCTAACCGTGAACCAGGTGATCATCAATGTAACCATGAACCATGTGATCATCAATCCAACCCTGAACCATGTGATCATCAATCTAACCCTGAACCAGGTGATCATCAGTCTAACCCTGAACCATGTGATCATCAATCCAACCCTGAACCATGTGATCATCAATCCAACCCTGGACCATGTGATCATCAATCTAACCGTGACAAGGTGATCATCAATATAACCCTTAAGCAGTTGATCATCAGTCTAACCCTGAACCAGGTGATCATCAGTCTAACCCTGAACCATGTGATCATCAATCCAACCCTGGACCATGTGATCATCAATCTAACCGTGACAAGGTGATCATCAATATAACCCTTAACCAGGTGATCATGAGTCTAACCCTGACCAATATGATCATCAATCCAACCCTGAACCATGTTATCATCAATGTAACCGTGAGCCAGGTGATCATCTATATAACCCTTAACCAGGTGATCATGAGTCTAACCCTGAACCATATGATCATCAATCCAACCCTGAACCATGTGATCATCAATCTAACCGTGAACCAGGTGATCATCAATATAACCCTTAACCAGGTGATCATCAGTCTAATCCTGAACCATGTGATCATAAGGCAAATCCTGAACCATGTGATCATCAATGTAACCCTGAACCATGTGATCATCAATCTAACCGTGAACAAGGTGATCATCAATATAACCCTTAAACAGGTGATCATCAGTCTAACCCTGAACCAGGTGATCCTCAGTCCAGTCCTGAACCAGGTGATCATCAGTCCAGTCCTGAACCATGTGATCATCATTCAGACCCTGAACCATGTGATCATCAATCTAACCCTGAACCAGGTGATCATCAGTCTAACCCTGAACCATGTGATCATCAATCCAACCCTGAACCATGTGATCATCAAACTAACCCTGAACAATGTGATCATCAGTCTAACCCTGAACCATGTGATCATCAGTCCAACCCTGGACCATGTGATCATCAATCTAACCGTGAACAAGGTGATCATCAATATAACCCTTAAACAGGTGATCATCAGTCTAACCCTGAACCAGGTGATCATCAGTCCAATCCTGAACCATGTCATCATCAATCCAACCCTGAACCATGTGATCATCAATCTAACCGTGAACCAGGTGATCATCAGTCTAATCCTGAACCATGTGATCATCAGGCAAATCCTGAACCATGTGATCATCAATCTAACCCTGAACCAGGTGATCATCAGTCTAACCCTTAACCATATGATCAATAATCCAACCCTGAACCATGTGATCATCAATCTAACCGTGAACCAGGTGATAATCAATCTAACGTTGAACCAGGTGATCATCAGTCTAACCTCAATCTAACCCTGAACCATGTGATCATCAATCTAGTCCTGGACCATGTGATCAACAATCTAACCGTGAACAAAGTGATCATCAGTCCAATCCTGAACCATGTGATCATCAATCCAACCCTGGACCATGTGATCATCAGTGCAATCCTGAACCATGTTATCATCAATCCAACCCTGGACCATGTGATCATCAATGTAACCGTGAACCATGTGATCATCAATGTAACCGTGAACCAGGTGATCATCAATATAACCCTTAACCAGGTGATCATCAGTCTAACCCTGGACCAGGTGATCATCAGTCTAATCCTGAACCATGTGATCATCAATCCAACCCTGGACCATGTGATCATCAATCTAACCGTGAACAAGGTGATGATCAATCCAACCCTTAAACAGGTGATCATCAGTCAAACCCTGAACCAGGTGATCGTCAGTCCAATCATGGACCATGTGATCATCAATCCAACCCTGAACCATGTGATCATCAATCCAACCCTGAACCATGTGATAATCAATCTAACCGTGAACCAGGTGATCATCAATATAACCCTTAACCAGGTGATCATCAGTCTAATCATGAACCATGTGATCATCAGGCAAATCCTGAACCATGTGATCATCAATGTAACCCTGAACCATGTGATCATCAATCTAACCGTGAACAAGGTGATCATCAATATAACCCTTAAACAGGTGATCATCAGTCCAATCCTGAACCTTGTGATCATCAATCTAACCCTGAACCAGGTGATCATCAGTCTAACCCTGAACCATGTGATCATCAATCCAACCCTGAACCATGTGATCATCAATCCAACCCTGAACAATGTGATCATCAGTCTAACCCTGAACCGTGTGATCATCAATCCAACCCTGGACCATGTGATCATCAATCTAACCGTGACAAGGTGATCATCAATATAACCCTTAAACAGGTGATCATCAGTCCAATCCTGAACCATGTGATCATCAATCCAACCCTGAACCATGTGATCATCAATCTAACCGTGAACCAGGTGATCATCAATATAACCCTTAACGAGGTGATCATCAGGCTAACCCTGAACCAGGTGATCATCAGTCTAATCCTGAACCAGGTGATAATCAATCCAACCCTGAACCATGTGATCATCAATGTAACCCTTAACCAGGTGATCATGAGTCTAACCCTGAACCATATGATCATCAATCCAACCCTGAACCATGTGATCATCAATCTAACCGTGAACCAGGTGATCATCAATGTAACCATGAACCATGTGATCATCAATCCAACCCTGAACCATGTGATCATCAATCTAACCCTGAACCAGGTGATCATCAGTCTAACCCTGAACCATGTGATCATCAATCCAACCCTGAACCATGTGATCATCAATCCAACCCTGGACCATGTGATCATCAATCTAACCGTGACAAGGTGATCATCAATATAACCCTTAAGCAGTTGATCATCAGTCTAACCCTGAACCAGGTGATCATCAGTCTAACCCTGAACCATGTGATCATCAATCCAACCCTGGACCATGTGATCATCAATCTAACCGTGACAAGGTGATCATCAATATAACCCTTAACCAGGTGATCATGAGTCTAACCCTGACCAATATGATCATCAATCCAACCCTGAACCATGTTATCATCAATGTAACCGTGAGCCAGGTGATCATCTATATAACCCTTAACCAGGTGATCATGAGTCTAACCCTGAACCATATGATCATCAATCCAACCCTGAACCATGTGATCATCAATCTAACCGTGAACCAGGTGATCATCAATATAACCCTTAACCAGGTGATCATCAGTCTAATCCTGAACCATGTGATCATAAGGCAAATCCTGAACCATGTGATCATCAATGTAACCCTGAACCATGTGATCATCAATCTAACCGTGAACAAGGTGATCATCAATATAACCCTTAAACAGGTGATCATCAGTCTAACCCTGAACCAGGTGATCATCAGTCCAGTCCTGAACCAGGTGATCATCAGTCCAGTCCTGAACCATGTGATCATCATTCAGACCCTGAACCATGTGATCATCAATCTAACCCTGAACCAGGTGATCATCAGTCTAACCCTGAACCATGTGATCATCAATCCAACCCTGAACCATGTGATCATCAAACTAACCCTGAACAATGTGATCATCAGTCTAACCCTGAACCATGTGATCATCAGTCCAACCCTGGACCATGTGATCATCAATCTAACCGTGAACAAGGTGATCATCAATATAACCCTTAAACAGGTGATCATCAGTCTAACCCTGAACCAGGTGATCATCAGTCCAATCCTGAACCATGTCATCATCAATCCAACCCTGAACCATGTGATCATCAATCTAACCGTGACCCAGGTGATCATCAATATAACCCTTAACGACGTGATGATCGCGTGGTTCAGGGTTAGCCTGATGATTTGTCTAATCCTGAACCATGTGATCATCAATGTAACCGTCAACCAGGTGATCATCAATATAACCTTTAACCAGGTGATCATGAGTCTAACCCTGAACCATATGATCATCAATCCAACCCTGAACCATGTGATCATCAATGTAACCGTGAACCAGGTGATCATCTATATAACCCTTAACCGGGTGATCATGAGTCTAACCCTGAACCATATGATCATCAATCCAACCCTGAACCATTTAATCATCAATGTAACCGTAAACCAGGTGATCATCAATATAACCCTTAACGAAGTGATCATCAGGCTAACCCTGAACCAGGTGATCAGCAGTCTAATCCTGAACCATGTGATCATCAATCCAACCCTGAACCATGTGATCATCAATGTAACCGTCAACCAGGTGATCATGAGTCTAACCCTGAACCATATGATCATCAATCCAACCCTGAACCATGTGATCATCAGGCAAATCCTGAACCATGTGATCATCAATGTAACCCTGAACCATGTGATCATCCATCTAACCGTGAACAAGGTGATTATCAATATAACCCTTAAACAGGAGATCATCAGCCTAACCCTGAACCAGGTGATCATCAGTCCTATCCTGAACCATGTGATCATCAATCCAACCCTGAACCATGTGATCATCAATCTAACCATGAACCAGGTGATCATCAATATAACCCTTAACGAGGTGATCATCAGTCTAATCCTGAACCAGGTGATCATCAATCCAACCCTGAACCATGTGATCATCAATGTAACCGTCAACCAGGTGATCATCAATATAATCCTTAACCAGTTGATCATGAGTCTAACCCTGAACCATGTGATCATCAATCCAACCGTGAACCATGTGATCATCAATGTAACCGTCAATCAGGTGATCATCAATATAACCCTTAACCAGGTGATCAAGAGTCTAACCCTGAACCATATGATCATCAATCCAACCCTGAACCATGTGATCATCAATGTAACCGTGAACCAGGTGATCATGAGTCTAACCCTGAACCATATGATCATCAATCCAACCCTGAACCATGTGATCATCAATCTAACCGTGAACCAGGTGATCATCAATATAACCCTTAACCAGGTGGTCATCAGTGTAATCCTGAACCATGTGATCATCAGGCAAATCCTGAACCATGTGATCATCAATGTAACCCTGAACCATGTGATCATCAATCTAACCGTGAAAAAGGTGATCATCAATATAAGCCTTAAACAGGTGATCATCAGTCTAACCCTGAACCAGGTGTTCATCAGTCTAATCCTGAACCATGTGATCATCAATCCAACCCTAAACCATATGATCATCAATCTAACCGTGAACCAGGTGATCATCAATATAATCCTTAACGAGGTGATCATCAGGCTAACCCTGAACCAGGTGATCAACAGTCTAATCTTGAACAATGTGATCATCAATCCAACCCTGAACCATGTGATCATCAATGTAACCATGAACCAGGTGATCATCAATATAACCCTTAACCAGGTGATCATGAGTCTAACCCTGAACCATATGATCAATAATCCAACCCTGAACCATGTGATCATCAATCTAACCGTGAACCAGGTGATAATCAATCTAACGTTGAACCAGGTGATCATCAGTCTAACCTCAATCTAACCCTGAACCATGTGATCATCAATCTAGTCCTGGACCATGTGATCAACAATCTAACCGTGAACAAAGTGATCATCAGTCCAATCCTGAACCATGTGATCATCAATCCAACCCTGGACCATGTGATCATCAGTGCAATCCTGAACCATGTTATCATCAATCCAACCCTGGACCATGTGATCATCAATCTAACCGTGAACAAGGTGATGATCAATCCAACCCTTAAAAAGGTGATCATCAGTCAAACCCTGAACCAGGTGATCGTCAGTCCCATCATGGACCATGTGATCATCAATCCAACCCTGAACCATGTGATCATCAATCCAACACTGAACCATGTGATCATCAATCTAACCGTGAACCAGGTGATCATCAATATAACCCTTAACCAGGTGATCATCAGTCTAATCCTGAACCATGTGATCATCAATCTAACCCTGAACCAGGTGATCATCAGTCTAACCGTGAACCAGGTGATCATCAATATAACCCTTAACGAGGTGATCATCAGGCTAACCCTGAACCAGGTGATCATCAGTCTAATCCTGAAACAGGTGATAATCAATCCAACCCTGAACCATGTGATCATCAATGTAACCCTTAACCAGGTGATCATGAGTCTAACCCTGAACCATATGATCATCAATCCAACCCTGAACCATGTGATCATCAATCTAACCGTGAACCAGGTGATCATCAATGTAACCATGAACCATGTGATCATCAATCCAACCCTGAACCATGTGATCATCAATCTAACCCTGAACCAGGTGATCATCAGTCTAACCCTGAACCATGTGATCATCAATCCAACCCTGAACCATGTGATCATCAATCCAACCCTGGACCATGTGATCATCAATCTAACCGTGACAAGGTGATCATCAATATAACCCTTAAGCAGGTGATCATCAGTCTAACCCTGAACCAGGTGATCATCAGTCTAACCCTGAACCATGTGATCATCAATCCAACCCTGGACCATGTGATCATCAATCTAACCGTGACAAGGTGATCATCAATATAACCCTTAACCAGGTGATCATGAGTCTAACCCTGACCAATATGATCATCAATCCAACCCTGAACCATGTTATCATCAATGTAACCGTGAACCAGGTGATCATCTATATAACCCTTAACCAGGTGATCATGAGTCTAACCCTGAACCATATGATCATCAATCCAACCCTGAACCATGTGATCATCAATCTAACCGTGAACCAGGTGATCATCAATATAACCCTTAACCAGGTGATCATCAGTCTAATCCTGAACCAGGTGATCATAAGGCGAATCCTGAACCATGTGATCATCAATGTAACCCTGAACCATGTGATCATCAATCTAACCGTGAACAAGGTGATCATCAATATAACCCTTAAACAGGTGATCATCAGTCTAACCCTGAACCAGGTGATCATCAGTCCAGTCCTGAACCAGGTGATCATCAGTCCAGTCCTGAACCATGTGATCATCATTCAGACCCTGAACCATGTGATCATCAATCTAACCCTGAACCAGGTGATCATCAGTCTAACCCTGAACCATGTGATCATCAATCCAACCCTGAACCATGTGATCATCAAACTAACCCTGAACAATGTGATCATCAGTCTAACCCTGAACCATGTGATCATCAGTCCAACCCTGGACCATGTGATCATCAATGTAACCCTTAACCAGGTGATCATGAGTCTAACCCTGAACCATATGATCATCAGGCAAATCCTGAACCATGTGATCATCAATGTAACCGTCAACCAGGTGATCATCAATATAACCTTTAACCAGGTGATCATGAGTCTAACCCTGAACCATATGATCATCAATCCAACCCTGAACCATGTGATCATCAATGTAACCGTGAACCAGGTGATCATCTATATAACCCTTAACCAGGTGATCATGAGTCTAACCCTGAACCATATGATCATCAATCCAACCCTGAACCATTTAATCATCAATGTAACCGTAAACCAGGTGATCATCAATATAACCCTTAACGAAGTGATCATCAGGCTAACCCTGAACCAGGTGATCAGCAGTCTAATCCTGAACCATGTGATCATCAATCCAACCCTGAACCATGTGATCATCAATGTAACCGTCAACCAGGTGATCATGAGTCTAACCCTGAACCATATGATCATCAATCCAACCCTGAACCATGTGATCATCAGGCAAATCCTGAACCATGTGATCATCAATGTAACCCTGAACCATGTGATCATCAATCTAACCGTGAACAAGGTGATTATCAATATAACCCTTAAACAGGAGATCATCAGTCTAACCCTGAACCAGGTGATCATCAGTCCTATCCTGAACCATGTGATCATCAATCCAACCCTGAACCATGTGATCATCAATCTAACCATGAACCAGGTGATCATCAATATAACCCTTAACAAGGTGATCATCAGTCTAATCCTGAACCAGGTGATCATCAATCCAACCCTGAACCATGTGATCATCAATGTAACCGTCAACCAGGTGATCATCAATATAATCCTTAACCAGTTGATCATGAGTCTAACCCTGAACCATGTGATCATCAATCCAACCGTGAACCATGTGATCATCAATGTAACCGTCAATCAGGTGATCATCAATATAACCCTTAACCAGGTGATCAAGAGTCTAACCCTGAACCATATGATCATCAATCCAACCCTGAACCATGTGATCATCAATGTAACCGTGAACCAGGTGATCATGAGTCTAACCCTGAACCATATGATCATCAATCCAACCCTGAACCATGTGATCATCAATCTAACCGTGAACCAGGTGATTCTCAGTCTAATCTTGAACCATATGATCAGCAATCCAACCCTGAACCATGTGATCATCAATATAACCCTTAACCAGGTGGTCATCAGTGTAATCCTGAACCATGTGATCATCAGGCAAATCCTGAACCATGTGATCATCAATGTAACCCTGAACCATGTGATCATCAATCTAACCGTGAACAAGGTGATCATCAATATAAGCCTTAAACAGGTGATCATCAGTCTAACCCTGAACCAGGTGTTCATCAGTCTAATCCTGAACCATGTGATCATCAATCCAACCCTAAACCATATGATCATCAATCTAACCGTGAACCAGGTGATCATCAATATAATCCTTAACGAGGTGATCATCAGGCTAACCCTGAACCAGGTGATCAACAGTCTAATCTTGAACAATGTGATCATCAATCCAACCCTGAACCATGTGATCATCAATGTAACCATGAACCAGGTGATCATCAATATAACCCTTAACCAGGTGATCATGAGTCTAACCCTGAACCATATGATCAATAATCCAACCCTGAACCATGTGATCATCAATCTAACCGTGAACCAGGTGATAATCAATCTAACGTTGAACCAGGTGATCATCAGTCTAACCTCAATCTAAACCTGAACCATGTGATCATCAATCTAGTCCTGGACCATGTGATCAACAATCTAACCGTGAACAAAGTGATCATCAGTCCAATCCTGAACCATGTGATCATCAATCCAACCCTGAACCAGGTGATCATCAGTGCAATCCTGAACCATGTTATCATCAATCCAACCCTGGACCATGTGATCATCAATGTAACCGTGAACCATGTGATCATCAATGTAACCGTGAACCAGGTGATCATCAATATAACCCTTAACCAAGTGATCATCAGTCTAACCCTGGACCAGGTGATCATCAGTCTAATCCTGAACCATGTGATCATCAATCCAACCCTGGACCATGTGATCATCAATCTAACCGTGAACAAGGTGATGATCAATCCAACCCTTAAACAGGTGATCATCAGTCAAACCCTGAACCAGGTGATCGTCAGTCCAATCATGGACCATGTGATCATCAATCAGACCCTGAACCATGTGATCATCAATCCAACCCTGAACCATGTGATCATCAATCTAACTGTGAACCAGGTGATCATCAATATAACCCTTAACGAGGTGATCATCAGGCTAACCCTGAACCAGGTGATCATCAGTCTAATCCTGAACCAGGTGATAATCAATCCAACCCTGAACCATGTGATCATCAATGTAACCCTTAACCAGGTGATCATGTGTCTAACCCTGAACCATATGATCATCAATCCAACCCTGAACCATGTGATCATCAATCTAACCGTGAACCAGGTGATCATCAATGTAACCATGAACCATGTGATCATCAATCCAACCCTGAACCATGTGATCATCAATCTAACCCTGAACCAGGTGATCATCAGTCTAACCCTGAACCATGTGATCATCAATCCAACCCTGAACCATGTGATCATCAATCCAACCCTGAACAATGTGATCATCAGTCTAACCCTGAACCGTCTGATCATCAATCCAACCCTGGACCATGTGATCATCAATCTAACCGTGACAAGGTGATCATCAATATAACCCTTAAACAGGTGATCATCAGTCTAACCCTGAACCAGGTGATCATCAGTCTAATCCTGAACCATGTGATCATCAATCCAACCCTGAACCATGTTATCATCAATGTAACCGTCAACCAGGTGATCATCAATATAACCCTTAACCAGGTGATCATGAGTCTAACCCTGACCAATATGATCATCAATCTAACCGTGAACCATGTTATCATCAATGTAACCGTGAACCAGGTGATCATCTATATAACCCTTAACCAGGTGATCATGAGTCTAACCCTGAACGGTATGATCATCAATCCAACCCTGAACCATGTGATCATCAATCTAACCGTGAACCAGGTGATCATCAATATAACCCTTAACCAGGTGATCATCAGTCTAACCCTGAACCAGGTGATCATCAGTCCAATCCTGAACCATGTCATCATCATTCAGACCCTGAACCATGTGATCATCAATCTAACCCTGAACCAGGTGATCATCAGTCTAACCCTGAACCATGTGATCATCAATCCAACCCTGAACCATGTGATCATCAAACTAACCCTGAACAATGTGATCATCAGTCTAACCCTGAACCATGTGATCATCAATCTAACCGTGAACAAGGTGATCATCAATATAACCCTTAAACAGGTGATCATCAGTCTAACCCTGAACCAGGTGATCATCAGTCCAATCCTGAACCATGTCATCATCAATCCAACCCTGAACCATGTGATCATCAATCTAACCGTGACCCAGGTGATCATCAATATAACCCTTAACGACGTGATGATCACCTGGTTCAGGGTTAGCCTGATGATTTGTCTAATCCTGAACCATGTGATCATCAATGTAACCGTCAACCAGGTGATCATCAATATAACCCTTAACCAGGTGATCATGAGTCTAACCCTGAACCATATGATCATCAATCCAACCCTGAACCATGTGATCATCAATGTAACCGTCAACCAGGTGATCATCAATATAACCCTTAACCAGGTGATCATGAGTCTAACCCTGAACCATATGATCATCAATCCAACCCTGAACCATGTGATCATCAATGTAACCGTCAACCAGGTGATCATCAATATAACCCTTAACCAGGTGATCATGAGTCTAACCCTGAACCATATGATCATCAATCCAACCCTGAACCATTTAATCATCAATGTAACCGTGAACCAGGTGATCATCAGATCATCAATATAACCCTTAACGAAGTGATCATCAGGCTAACCCTGAACCAGGTGATCAGCAGTCTAATCCTGAACCATGTGATCATCAATCCAACCCTGAACCATGTGATCATCAATGTAACCGTCAACCAGGTGATCATGAGTCTAACCCTGAACCATATGATCATCAATCCAACCCTGAACCATGTGATCATCAGGCAAATCCTGAACCATGTGATCATCAATGTAACCCTGAACCATGTGATCATCAATCTAACCGTGAACAAGGTGATTATCAATATAACCCTTAAACAGGAGATCATCAGTCTAATCCTGAACCAGGTGATCATCAGTCCTATCCTGAACCATGTGATCATCAATCCAACCCTGAACCATGTGATCATCAATATAACCCTTAACGAGGTGATCATCAGTCTAATCCTGAACCATGTGATCATCAATCCAACCCTGAACCATGTGATCATCAATGTAACCGTCAACCAGGTGATCATCAATATAATCCTTAACCAATTGATCATGAGTCTAACCCTGAACCATGTGATCATCAATCCAACCGTGAACCATGTGATCATCAATGTAACCGTCAATCAGGTGATCATCAATATAACCCTTAACCAGGTGATCAAGAGTCTAACCCTGAACCATATGATCATCAATCCAACCCTGAACCATGTGATCATCAATCTAACCGTTAACGAGGTGATTCTCAGTCTAATCTTGAACCATATGATCATCAATCCAACCCTGAGCCATGTGATCATCAATCTAACCGTGAACCAGGTGATCATCAATATAACCCTTAACCAGGTGGTCATCAGTGTAATCCTGAACCATGTGATCATCAGGCAAATCCTGAACCATGTGATAATCAATGTAACCCTGAACCATGTGATCATCAATCTAACCGTGAACAAGGTGATCATCAATATAACCCTTAACCAGGTGATCATGAGTCTAACCTTGACCAATATGATCATCAATCCAACCCTGAACCATGTTATCATCAATGTAACCGTGAACCAGGTGATCATCTATATAACCCTTAACCAGGTGATCATGAGTCTAACCCTGAACCATATGATCATCAATCAAACCCTGAACCATGTGATTATCAATCTAACCGTGAACCAGGTGATCATCAATATAACCCTTAACCAGGTGATCATCAGTCTAATCCTGAACCATGTGATCATCAGGCAAATCCTGAACCATGTGATCATCAATGTAACCCTGAACCATGTGATCATCAATCTAACCGTGAACAAGGTGATCATCAATATAACCCTTAAACAGGTGATCATCAGTCTAACCATGAACCAGGTGATCATCAGTCCAGTCCTGAACCATGTGATCATCATTCAGACCCTGAACCATGTGATCATCAATCTAACCCTGAACCAGGTGATCATCAGTCTAACCCTGAACCAGGTGATCATCAGTCTAACCCTGAACCATGTGATCATCAATCCAACCCTGAACCATGTGATCATCAAAATAACCCTGAACAATGTGATCATCAGTCTAACCCTGAACCATGTGATCATCAGTCCAACCCTGGACCATGTGATCATCAATCTAACCGTGAACAAGGTGATCATCAATATAACCCTTAAACAGGTGATCATCAGTCTAACCCTGAACCGGGTGATCATCAGTCCAATCCTGAACCATCTCATCATCAATCCAACCCTGAACCATGTGATCATCAATCTAACCGTGACCCAGGTGATCATCAATATAACCCTTAACGACGTGATGATCACCTGGTTCAGGGTTAGCCTGAGGATTTGTCTAATCCTGAACCATGTGATCATCAATGTAACCGTCAACCAGGTGATCATCAATATAACCCTTAACAAGGTGATCATGAGTCTAACCCTGAACCATATGATCATCAATCCAACCCTGAACCATGTGATCATCAATGTAACCGTGAACCAGGTGATCATCTATATAACCCTTAACCAGGTGATCATGAGTCTAACCCTGAACCATATGATCATCAATCCAACCCTGAACCATTTAATCATCAATGTAACCGTGAACCAGGTGATCATCAATATAACCCTTAACGAAGTGATCATCAGGCTAACCCTGAACCAGGTGATCAGCAGTCTAATCCTGAACCATGTGATCATCAATCCAACCCTGAACCATGTGATCATCAATGTAACCGTCAACCAGGTGATCCTGAGTCTAACCCCGAACCATATGATCATCAATCCAACCCTGAACCATGTGATCATCAGGCAAATCCTGAACCATGTGATCATCAATGTAACCCTGAACCATGTGATCATCAATCTAACCGTGAACAAGGTGATTATCAATATAACCCTTAAACAGGAGATCATCAGTCTAAACCTGAACCAGGTGATCATCAGGCAAATCCTGAACCATGTGATCATCAATGTAACCCTGAACCATGTGATCATCAATCTAACCGTGAACAAGGTGATCATCAATATAACCCTTAACCAGGTGATCATGAGTCTAACCCTGACCAATATGATCATCAATCCAACCCTGAACCATGTCATCATCAATGTAACCGTGAACCAGGTGATCATCTATATAACCCTTAACCAGGTGATCATGAGTCTAACCCTGAACCATATGATCATCAATCAAACCCTGAACCATGTGATTATCAATCTAACCGTGAACCAGGTGATCATCAATATAACCCTTAACCAGGTGATCATCAGTCTAATCCTGAACCATGTGATCATCAGGCAAATCCTGAACCATGTGATCATCAATGTAACCCTGAACCATGTGATCATCAATCTAACCGTGAACAAGGTGATCATCAATATAACCCTTAAACAGGTGATCATCAGTCTAACCCTGAACCAGATGATCATCAGTCCAGTCCTGAACCATGTGATCATCATTCAGACCCTGAACCATGTGATCATCAATCTAACCCTGAACCAGGTGATCATCAGTCTAACCCTGAACCAGGTGATCATCAGTCTAACCCTGAACCATGTGATCATCAATCCAACCCTGAACCATATGATCATCAAAATAACCCTGAACAATGTGATCATCAGTCTAACCCTGAACCATGTGATCATCAGTCCAACCCTGGACCATGTGATCATCAATCTAACCGTGAACAAGGTGATCATCAATATAACCCTTAAACAGGTGATCATCAGTCTAACCCTGAACCGGGTGATCATCAGTCCAATCCTGAACCATGTCATCATCAATCCAACCCTGAACCATGTGATCATCAATCTAACCGTGACCCAGGTGATCATCAATATAACCCTTAACGACGTGATGATCACCTGGTTCAGGGTTAGCCTGAGGATTTGTCTAATCCTGAACCATGTGATCATCAATGTAACCGTCAACCAGGTGATCATCAATATAACCCTTAACAAGGTGATCATGAGTCTAACCCTGAACCATATGATCATCAATCCAACCCTGAACCATGTGATCATCAATGTAACCGTGAACCAGGTGATCATCTATATAACCCTTAACCAGGTGATCATGAGTCTAACCCTGAACCATATGATCATCAATCCAACCCTGAACCATTTAATCATCAATGTAACCGTGAACCAGGTGATCATCAATATAACCCTTAACGAAGTGATCATCAGGCTAACCCTGAACCAGGTGATCAGCAGTCTAATCCTGAACCATGTGATCATCAATCCAACCCTGAACCATGTGATCATCAATGTAACCGTCAACCAGGTGATCATGAGTCTAACCCTGAACCATATGATCATCAATCCAACCCTGAACCATGTGATCATCAGGCAAATCCTGAACCATGTGATCATCAATGTAACCCTGAACCATGTGATCATCAATCTAACCGTGAACAAGGTGATTATCAATATAACCCTTAAACAGGAGATCATCAGTCTAACCCTGAACCAGGTGATCATCAGTCCTATCCTGAACCATGTGATCATCAATCCAACCCTGAACCATGTGATCATCAATCTAACCGTGAACAAGGTGATCATCAATATAACCCTTAAACAGGTGATCATCAGTCTAACCCTGAACCGGGTGATCATCAGTCCAATCCTGAACCATGTCATCATCAATCCAACCCTGAACCATGTGATCATCAATCTAACCGTGACCCAGGTGATCATCAATATAACCCTTAACGACGTGATGATCACCTGGTTCAGGGTTAGCCTGAGGATTTGTTTAATCCTGAACCATGTGATCATCAATGTAACCGTCAACCAGGTGATCATCAATATAACCCTTAACAAGGTGATCATGAGTCTAACCCTGAACCATATGATCATCAATCCAACCCTGAACCATGTGATCATCAACGTAACCGTGAACCAGGTGATCATCTATATAACCCTTAACCAGGTGATCATGAGTCTAACCCTGCACCATATGATCATCAATCCAACCCTGAACCATTTAATCATCAATGTAACCGTGAACCAGGTGATCATCAATATAACCCTTAACGAAGTGATCATCAGGCTAACCCTGAACCAGGTGATCAGCAGTCTAATCCTGAACCATGTGATCATCAATCCAACCCTGAACCATGTGATCATCAATCTAACCGTGAACAAGGTGATTATCAATATAACCCTTAAACAGGAGATCATCAGTCTAACCCTGAACCAGGTGATCATCAGTCCTATCCTGAACCATGTGATCATCAATCCAACCCTGAACCATGTGATCATCAATCTAACGATGAACCAGGTGATCATCAATATAACCCTTAACGAGGTGATCATCAGTCTAATCCTGAACCACGTGATCATCAATCCAACCCTGAACCATGTGATCATTAATCCAACCCTGAACCATGTGATCATCAATCCAACCCTGAACAATGTGATCATCAGTCTAACCCTGAACCGTGTGATCATCAATCCAACCCTGGACCATGTGATCATCAATCTAACCGTGACAAGGTGATCATCAATATAACCCTTAAACAGGTGATCATCAGTCTAACCCTGAACCAGGTGATCATCAGTCTAATCCTGAACCATGTGATCATCAATCCAACCCTGAACCATGTTATCATCAATGTAACCGTCAACCAGGTGATCATCTATATAACCCTTAACCAGGTGATCATGAGTCTAACCCTGAACCGTATGATCATCAATCCAACCCTTAACCATGTGATCATCAATCTAACCGTGAACCAGGTGATCATCAATATAACCCTTAACCAGGTGATCATCAGTCTAATCCTGAACCATGTGATCATCAGGCAAATCCTGAACCATGTGATCATCAATGTAACCCTGAACCATGCGATCATCAATCTAACCGTGACCAAGGTGATCATCAATATAACCCTTAAACAGGTGATCATCAGTCTAACCCTGAACCAGGTGATCATCAGTCCAATCCTGAACCATGTGATCATCATTCAGACCCTGAACCATGTGATCATCAATCTAACCCTGAACCAGGTGATCATCAGTCTAACCCTGAACCATGTGATCATCAATCCAACCCTGAACCATGTGATCATCAAACTAACCCTGAACAATGTGATCATCAGTCTAACCCTGAACCATGTGATCATCAGTCCAATCCTGAACCATGTGATCATCAATCTAACCGTGACCCAGGTGATCATCAATATAACCCTTAACGACGTGATGATCACCTGGTTCAGGGTTAGCCTGATGATTTGTCTAATCCTGAACCATGTGATCATCAATGTAACCGTCAACCAGGTGATCATCAATATAACCCTTAACCAGGTGATCATGAGTCTAACCCTGAACCATATGATCATCAATCCAACACTGAACCATGTGATCATCAATGTAACCGTGAACCAGGTGATCATCTATATAACCCTTAACCAGGTGATCATGAGTCTAACCCTGAACCATATGATCATCAATCCAACCCTGAACCATTTAATCATCAATGTAACCGTGAACCAGGTGATCATCAGATCATCAATATAACCCTTAACGAAGTGATCATCAGGCTAACCCTGAACCAGGTGATCAGCAGTCTAATCCTGAACCATGTGATCATCAATCCAACCCTGAACCATGTGATCATCAATGTAACCGTCAACCAGGTGATCATGAGTCTAACCCTGAACCATATGATCATCAATCCAACCCTGAACCATGTGATCATCAGGCAAATCCTGAACCATGTGATCATCAATGTAACCCTGAACCATGTGATCATCAATCTAACCGTGAACAAGGTGATTATCAATATAACCCTTAAACAGGAGATCATCAGTCTAATCCTGAACCAGGTGATCATCAGTCCTATCCTGAACCATGTGATCATCAATCCAACCCTGAACCATGTGATCATCAATATAACCCTTAACGAGGTGATCATCAGTCTAATCCTGAACCATGTGATCATCAATCCAACCCTGAACCATGTGATCATCAATGTAACCGTCAACCAGGTGATCATCAATATAATCCTTAACCAATTGATCATGAGTCTAACCCTGAACCATGTGATCATCAATCCAACCGTAAACCATGTGATCATCAATGTAACCGTCAATCAGGTGATCATCAATATAACCCTTAACCAGGTGATCAAGAGTCTAACCCTGAACCATATGATCATCAATCCAACCCTGAACCATGTGATCATCAATGTAACCGTGAACCAGGTGATCATGAGTCTAACCCTGAACCATATGATCATCAATCCAACCCTGAACCATGTGATCATCAATCTAACCGTCAACCAGGTGATCATGAGTCTAACCCTGAACCATATGATCATCAATCCAACCCTGAACCATGTGATCATCAGGCAAATCCTGAACCATGTGATCATCAATGTAACCCTGAACCATGTGATCATCAATCTAACCGTGAACAAGGTGATTATCAATATAACCCTTAAACAGGAGATCATCAGTCTAATCCTGAACCAGGTGATCATCAGTCCTATCCTGAACCATGTGATCATCAATCCAACCCTGAACCATGTGATCATCAATATAACCCTTAACGAGGTGATCATCAGTCTAATCCTGAACCATGTGATCATCAATCCAACCCTGAACCATGTGATCATCAATGTAACCGTCAACCAGGTGATCATCAATATAATCCTTAACCAATTGATCATGAGTCTAACCCTGAACCATATGATCATCAATCCAACCCTGAACCATGTGATCATCAATGTAACCGTGAACCAGGTGATCATGAGTCTAACCCTTAAACAGGAGATCATCAGTCTAATCCTGAACCATGTGATCATCAATGTAACCGTGAACCAGGTGATCATGAGTCTAACCCTGAACCATGTGATCATCAATCCAACCCTGAACCATGTGATCATCAATGTAACCGTCAACCAGGTGATCATGAGTCTAACCCTGAACCATATGATCATCAATCCAACCCTGAACCATGTGATCATCAGGCAAATCCTGAACCATGTGATCATTAATGTAACCCTGAACCATGTGATCATCAATCTAACCGTGAACAAGGTGATTATCAATATAACCCTTAAACAGGAGATCATCAGTCTAATCCTGAACCAGGTGATTCTCAGTCTAATCTTGAACCATATGATCATCAATCCAACCCTGAACCATGTGACCATCAATCTAACCGTGAACCAGGTGATCATCAATATAACCCTTAACCAGGTGGTCATCAGTGTAATCCTGAACCATGTGATCATCAGGCAAATCCTGAACCATGTGATCATCAATGTAACCCTGAACCATGTGATCATCAATCTAACCGTGAACAAGGTGATCATCAATATAACCCTTAACCAGGTGATCATGAGTCTAACCTTGACCAATATGATCATCAATCCAACCCTGAACCATGTTATCATCAATGTAACCGTGAACCAGGTGATCATCTATATAACCCTTAACCAGGTGATCATGAGTCTAACCCTGAACCATATGATCATCAATCAAACCCTGAACCATGTGATTATCAATCTAACCGTGAACCAGGTGATCATCAATATAACCCTGAACAATGTGATCATCAGTCTAACCCTGAACCATGTGATCATCAGTCCAACCCTGGACCATGTGATCATCAATCTAACCGTGAACAAGGTGATCATCAATATAACCCTTAAACAGGTGATCATCAGTCTAACCCTGAACCGGGTGATCATCAGTCCAATCCTGAACCATGTCATCATCAATCCAACCCTGAACCATGTGATCATCAATCTAACCGTGACCCAGGTGATCATCAATATAACCCTTAACGACGTGATGATCACCTGGTTCAGGGTTAGCCTGAGGATTTGTCTAATCCTGAACCATGTGATCATCAATGTAACCGTCAACCAGGTGATCATCAATATAACCCTTAACAAGGTGATCATGAGTCTAACCCTGAACCATATGATCATCAATCCAACCCTGAACCATGTGATCATCAATGTAACCGTGAACCAGGTGATCATCTATATAACCCTTAACCAGGTGATCATGAGTCTAACCCTGAACCATATGATCATCAATCCAACCCTGAACCATTTAATCATCAATGTAACCGTGAACCAGGTGATCATCAATATAACCCTTAACGAAGTGATCATCAGGCTAACCCTGAACCAGGTGATCAGCAGTCTAATCCTGAACCATGTGATCATCAATCCAACCCTGAACCATGTGATCATCAATGTAACCGTCAACCAGGTGATCATGAGTCTAACCCTGAACCATATGATCATCAATCCAACCCTGAACCATGTGATCATCAGGCAAATCCTGAACCATGTGATCATCAATGTAACCCTGAACCATGTGATCATCAATCTAACCGTGAACAAGGTGATTATCAATATAACCCTTAAACAGGAGATCATCAGTCTAACCCTGAACCAGGTGATCATCAGGCAAATCCTGAACCATGTGATCATCAATGTAACCCTGAACCATGTGATCATCAATCTAACCGTGAACAAGGTGATCATCAATATAACCCTTAACCAGGTGATCATGAGTCTAACCCTGACCAATATGATCATCAATCCAACCCTGAACCATGTTATCATCAATGTAACCGTGAACCAGGTGATCATCTATATAACCCTTAACCAGGTGATCATGAGTCTAACCCTGAACCATATGATCATCAATCAAACCCTGAACCATGTGATTATCAATCTAACCGTGAACCAGGTGATCATCAATATAACCCTTAACCAGGTGATCATCAGTCTAATCCTGAACCATGTGATCATCAGGCAAATCCTGAACCATGTGATCATCAATGTAACCCTGAACCATGTGATCATCAATCTAACCGTGAACAAGGTGATCATCAATATAACCCTTAAACAGGTGATCATCAGTCTAACCCTGAACCAGATGATCATCAGTCCAGTCCTGAACCATGTGATCATCATTCAGACCCTGAACCATGTGATCATCAATCTAACCCTGAACCAGGTGATCATCAGTCTAACCCTGAACCAGGTGATCATCAGTCTAACCCTGAACCATGTGATCATCAATCCAACCCTGAACCATATGATCATCAAAATAACCCTGAACAATGTGATCATCAGTCTAACCCTGAACCATGTGATCATCAGTCCAACCCTGGACCATGTGATCATCAATCTAACCGTGAACAAGGTGATCATCAATATAACCCTTAAACAGGTGATCATCAGTCTAACCCTGAACCGGGTGATCATCAGTCCAATCCTGAACCATGTCATCATCAATCCAACCCTGAACCATGTGATCATCAATCTAACCGTGACCCAGGTGATCATCAATATAACCCTTAACGACGTGATGATCACCTGGTTCAGGGTTATCCTGAGGATTTGCTAATCCTGAACCATGTGATCATCAATGTAACCGTCAACCAGGTGATCATCAATATAACCCTTAACAAGGTGATCATGAGTCTAAACCTGAACCATATGATCATCAATCCAACCCTGAACCATGTGATCATCAATGTAACCGTGAACCAGGTGATCATCTATATAACCCTTAACCAGGTGATCATGAGTCTAACCCTGAACCATATGATCATCAATCCAACCCTGAACCATTTAATCATCAATGTAACCGTGAACCAGGTGATCATCAATATAACCCTTAACGAAGTGATCATCAGGCTAACCCTGAACCAGGTGATCAGCAGTCTAATCCTGAACCATGTGATCATCAATCCAACCCTGAACCATGTGATCATCAATGTAACCGTCAACCAGGTGATCATGAGTCTAACCCTGAACCATATGATCATCAATCCAACCCTGAACCATGTGATCATCAGGCAAATCCTGAACCATGTGATCATCAATGTAACCCTGAACCATGTGATCATCAATCTAACCGTGAACAAGGTGATTATCAATATAACCCTTAAACAGGAGATCATCAGTCTAACCCTGAACCAGGTGATCATCAGTCCTATCCTGAACCATGTGATCATCAATCCAACCGTGAACCATGTGATCATCAATCTAACGCTGAACCAGGTGATCATCAATATAACCCTTAACGAGGTGATCATCAGTCTAATCCTGAACCACGTGATCATCAATCCAACCCTGAACCATGTGATCATTAATCCAACCCTGAACCATGTGATCATCAATCCAACCCTGAACAATGTGATCATCAGTCTAACCCTGAACCGTGTGATCATCAATCCCACCCTGGACCATGTGATCATCAATCTAACCGTGACAAGGTGATCATCAATATAACCCTTAAACAGGTGATCATCAGTCTAACCCTGAACCAGGTGATCATCAGTCTAATCCTGAACCATGTGATCATCAATCCAACCCTGAACCATGTTATCATCAATGTAACCGTCAACCAGGTGATCATCAATATCACCCTTAACCAGGTGATCATGAGTCTAACCCTGACCAATATGATCATCAATCTAACCGTGAACCATGTTATCATCAATGTAACCGTGAACCAGGTGATCATCTATATAACCCTTAACCAGGTGATCATGAGTCTAACCCTGAACCGTATGATCATCAATCCAACCCTGAACCATGTGATCATCAATCTAACCGTGAACCAGGTGATCATCAATACAACCCTTAACCAGGTGATCATCAGTCTAATCCTGAACCATGTGATCATCAGGCAAATCCTGAACCATGTGATCATCAATGTAACCCTGAACCATGTGATCATCAATCTAACCGTGACCAAGGTGATCATCAATATAACCCTTAAACAGGTGATCATCAGTCTAACCCTGAACCAGGTGATCATCAGTCCAATCCTGAACCATGTGATCATCATTCAGACCCTGAACCATGTGATCATCAATCTAACCCTGAACCAGGTGATCATCAGTCTAACCCTGAACCATGTGATCATCAATCCAACCCTGAACCATGTGATCATCAAACTAACCCTGAACAATGTGATCATCAGTCTAACCCTGAACCATGTGATCATCAATCTAACCGTGAACAAGGTGATCATCAATATAAGCCTTAAACAGGTGATCATCAGTCTAACCCTGAACCAGGTGATCATCAGTCCAATCCTGAACCATGTCATCATCAATCCAACCCTGAACCATGTGATCATCAATCTAACCGTGACCCAGGTGATCATCAATATAACCCTTAACGACGTGATGATCACCTGGTTCAGGGTTAGCCTGATGATTTGTCTAATCCTGAACCATGTGATCATCAATGTAACCGTCAACCAGGTGATCATCAATATAACCCTTAACCAGGTGATCATGAGTCTAACCCTGAACCATATGATCATCAATCCAACCCTGAACCATGTGATCATCAATGTAACCGTGAACCAGGTGATCATCTATATAACCCTTAACCAGGTGATCATGAGTCTAACCCTGAACCATATGATCATCAATCCAACCCTGAACCATTTAATCATCAATGTAACCGTGAACCAGGTGATCATCAGATCATCAATATAACCCTTAACGAAGTGATCATCAGGCTAACCCTGAACCAGGTGATCAGCAGTCTAATCCTTAACCATGTGATCATCAATCCAACCCTGAACCATGTGATCATCAATGGAACCGTCAACCAGGTGATCATGAGTCTAACCCTGAACCATATGATCATCAATCCAACCCTGAACCATGTGATCATCAGGCAAATCCTGAACCATGTGATCATCAATGTAACCCTGAACCATGTGATCATCAATCTAACCGTGAACAAGGTGATTATCAATATAACCCTTAAACAGGAGATCATCAGTCTAATCCTGAACCAGGTGATCATCAGTCCTATCCTGAACCATGTGATCATCAATCCAACCCTGAACCATGTGATCATCAATATAACCCTTAACGAGGTGATCATCAGTCTAATCCTGAACCATGTGATCATCAATCCAACCCTGAACCATGTGATCATCAATGTAACCGTCAACCAGGTGATGATCAATATAATCCTTAACCAATTGATCAAGAGTCTAACCCTGAACCATATGATCATCAATCCAACCCTGAACCATGTGATCATCAATGTAACCGTGAACCAGGTGATCATGAGTCTAACCCTGAACCATATGATCATCAATCCAACCCTGAACCATGTGATCATCAATCTAACCGTTAACCAGGTGATTCTCAGTCTAATCTTGAACCATATGATCATCAATCCAACCCTGAACCATGTGATCATCAATCTAACCGTGAACCAGGTGATCATCAATATAACCCTTAACCAGGTGGTCATCAGTGTAATCCTGAACCATGTGATCATCAGGCAAATCCTGAACCATGTGATCATCAATGTAACCCTGAACCATGTGATCATCAAACTAACCGTGAACAAGGTGATCATCAATATAACCCTTAACCAGGTGATCATGAGTCTAACCCTGACCAATATGATCATCAATCCAACCCTGAACCATGTTATCATCAATGTAACCGTGAACCAGGTGATCATCTATATAACCCTTAACCAGGTGATCATGAGTCTAACCCTGAACCATATGATCATCAATCCAACCCTGAACCATGTGATCATCAATCTAACCGTGAACCAGGTGATCATCAATATAACCCTTAACCAGGTGATCATCAGTCTAATCCTGAACCATGTGATCATCAGGCAAATCCTGAACCATGTGATCATCAATGTAACCCTGAACCATGTGATCATCAATCTAACCGTGAACAAGGTGATCATCAATATAACCCTTAAACAGGTGATCATCAGTCTAACCCTGAACCAGGTGATCATCAGTCCAGTCCTGAACCATGTGATCATCATTCAGACCTTGAACCATGTGATCATCAATCTAACCATGAACCAGGTGATCATCAGTCTAACCCTGAACCAGGTGATCATCAGTCTAACCCTGAACCATGTGATCATCAATCCAACCCTGAACCATGTGATCATCAAACTAACCCTGAACAATGTGATCATCAGTTTAACCCTGAACCATGTGATCATCAGTCCAACCCTGGACCATGTGATCATCAATCTAACCGTGAACAAGGTGATCATCAATATAACCCTTAAACAGGTGATCATCAGTCTAACCCTGAACCAGGTGATCATCAGTCCAATCCTGAACCATGTCATCATCAATCCAACCCTGAACCATGTGATCATCAATCTAACCGTGACCCAGGTGATCATGAGTCTAACCCTGAACCATATGATCATCAATCCAACCCTGAACCATGTGATCATCAATCTAACCGTTAACCAGGTGATTCTCAGTCTAATCTTGAACCATATGATCATCAATCCAACCCTGAACCATGTGATCATCAATCTAACCGTGAACCAGGTGATCATCAATATAACCCTTAACCAGGTGGTCATCAGTGTAATCCTGAACCATGTGATCATCAGGCAAATCCTGAACCATGTGATCATCAATGTAACCCTGAACCATGTGATCATCAATCTAACCGTGAACAAGGTGATCATCAATATAACCCTTAACCAGGTGATCATGAGTCTAACCCTGACCAATATGATCATCAATCCAACCCTGAACCATGTTATCATCAATGTAACCGTGAACCAGGTGATCATCTATATAACCCTTAACCAGGTGATCATGAGTCTAACCCTGAACCATATGATCATCAATCCAACCCTGAACCATGTGATCATCAATCTAACCGTGAACCAGGTGATCATCAATATAACCCTTAACCAGGTGATCATCAGTCTAATCCTGAACCATGTGATCATCAGGCAAATCCTGAACCATGTGATCATCAATGTAACCCTGAACCATGTGATCACCAATCTAACCCTGAACCATGTGATCATCAAACTAACCCTGAACAATGTGATCATCAGTCTAACCCTGAACCATGTGATCATCAGTCCAACCCTGGACCATGTGATCATCAATCTAACCGTGAACAAGGTGATCATCAATATAACCCTTAAACAGGTGATCATCAGTCTAACCCTGAACCAGGTGATCATCAGTCCAATCCTGAACCATGTCATCATCAATCCAACCCTGAACCATGTGATCATCAATCTAACCGTGACCCAGGTGATCATCAATATAACCCTTAACGACGTGATGATCACCTGGTTCAGGGTTAGCCTGATGATTTGTCTAATCCTGAACCATGTGATCATCAATGTAACCGTCAACCAGGTGATCATCAATATAACCCTTAACCAGGTGATCATGAGTCTAACCCTGAACCATATGATCATCAATCCAACCCTGAACCATGTGATCATCAATGTAACCGTGAACCAGGTGATCATCTATATAACCCTTAACCAGGTGATCATGAGTCTAACCCTGAACCATATGATCATCAATCCAACCCTGAACCATTTAATCATCAATGTAACCGTGAACCAGGTGATCATCAATATAACCCTTAACGAAGTGATCATCAGGCTAACCCTGAACCAGGTGATCAGCAGTCTAATCCTGAACCATGTGATCATCAATCCAACCCTGAACCATGTGATCATCAATGTAACCGTCAACCAGGTGATCATGAGTCTAACCCTGAACCATATGATCATCAATCCAATCCTGAACCATGTAATCATCAGGCAAATCCTGAACCATGTGATCATCAATGTAACCCTGAACCATGTGATCATCAATCTAACCGTGAACAAGGTGATTATCAATATAACCCTTAAACAGGAGATCATCAGTCTAACCCTGAACCAGGTGATCATCAGTCCTATCCTGAACCATGTGATCATCAATCCAACCCTGAACCATGTGATCATCAATCTAACCATGAACCAGGTGATCATCAATGTAACCCTTAACGAGGTGATCATCAGTCTAATCCTGAACCAGGTGATCATCAATCCAACCCTGAACCATGTGATCATCAATGTAACCGTCAACCAGGTGATCATCAATATAATCCTTAACCGGTTGATCATGAGTCTAACCCTGAACCATGTGATCATCAATCCAACCGTGAACCATGTGATCATCAATGTAACCGTCAATCAGGTGATCATCAATATAACCCTTAACCAGGTGATCAAGAGTCTAACCCTGAACCATATGATCATCAGTCCAACCCTGAACCATGTGATCATCAATGTAACCGTGAACCAGGTGATCATGAGTCTAACCCTGAACCATATGATCATCAATCCAACCCTGAACCATGTGATCATCAATCTAACCGTGAACCAGGTGATTCTCAGTCTAATCTTGAACCATATGATCATCAATCCAACCCTGAACCATGTGATCATCAATCTAACCGTGAACCAGGTGATCATCAATATAACCCTTAACCAGGTGATCATCAGTCTAATCCTGAACCATGTGATCATCAGGCAAATCCTGAACCATGTGATCATCAATGTAACCCTGAACCATGTGATCACCAATCTAACCCTGAACCATGTGATCATCAAACTAACCCTGAACAATGTGATCATCAGTCTAACCCTGAACCATGTGATCATCAGTCCAACCCTGGACCATGTGATCATCAATCTAACCGTGAACAAGGTGATCATCAATATAACCCTTAAACAGGTGATCATCAGTCTAACCCTGAACCAGGTGATCATCAGTCCAATCCTGAACCATGTCATCATCAATCCAACCCTGAACCATGTGATCATCAATCTAACCGTGACCGAGGTGACCATCAATATAACCCTTAACGACGTGATGATCACCTGGTTCAGGGTTAGCCTGATGATTTGTCTAATCCTGAACCATGTGATCATCAATGTAACCGTCAACCAGGTGATCATCAATATAACCCTTAACCAGGTGATCATGAGTCTAACCCTGAACCATATGATCATCAATCCAACCCTGAACCATGTGATCATCAATGTAACCGTGAACCAGGTGATCATCTATATAACCCTTAACCAGGTGATCATGAGTCTAACCCTGAACCATATGATCATCAATCCAACCCTGAACCATTTAATCATCAATGTAACCGTGAACCAGGTGATCATCAATATAACCCTTAACGAAGTGATCATCAGGCTAACCCTGAACCAGGTGATCAGCAGTCTAATCCTGAACCATGTGATCATCAATCCAACCCTGAACCATGTGATCATCAATGTAACCGTCAACCAGGTGATCATGAGTCTAACCCTGAACCATATGATCATCAATCCAATCCTGAACCATGTGATCATCAGGCAAATCCTGAACCATGTGATCATCAATGTAACCCTGAACCATGTGATCATCAATCTAACCGTGAACAAGGTGATTATCAATATAACCCTTAAACAGGAGATCATCAGTCTAACCCTGAACCAGGTGATCATCAGTCCTATCCTGAACCATGTGATCATCAATCCAACCCTGAACCATGTGATCATCAATCTAACCATGAACCAGGTGATCATCAATATAACCCTTAACGAGGTGATCATCAGTCTAATCCTGAACCAGGTGATCATCAATCCAACCCTGAACCATGTGATCATCAATGTAACCGTCAACCAGGTGATCATCAATATAATCCTTAACCAGTTGATCATGAGTCTAACCCTGAACCATGTGATCATCAATCCAACCGTGAACCATGTGATCATCAATGTAACCGTCAATCAGGTGATCATCAATATAACCCTTAACCAGGTGATCAAGAGTCTAACCCTGAACCATATGATCATCAATCCAACCCTGAACCATGTGATCATCAATGTAACCGTGAACCAGGTGATCATGAGTCTAACCCTGAACCATATGATCATCAATCCAACCCTGAACCATGTGATCATCAATCTAACCGTTAACCAGGTGATTCTCAGTCTAATCTTGAACCATATGATCATCAATCCAACCCTGAACCATGTGATCATCAATCTAACCGTGAACCAGGTGATCATCAATATAACCCTTAACCAGGTGGTCATCAGTGTAATCCTGAACCATGTGATCATCAGGCAAATCCTGAACCATGTGATCATCAATGTAACCCTGAACCATGTGATCATCAATCTAACCGTGAACAAGGTGATTATCAATATAACCCTTAACCAGGTGATCATGAGTCTAACCCTGAACCATATGATCATCAATCCAACCCTGAACCATATGATCATCAATCCAACCCTGAACCATGTGATCATCAATCTAACCGTGAACCAGGTGATCATCAATATAACCCTTAACCAGGTGATCATCAGTCTAATCCTGAACCATGTGATCATCAGGCAAATCCTGAACCATGTGATCATCAATGTAACCCTGAACCATGTGATCATCAATCTAACCGTGAACAAGGTGATCATCAATATAACCCTTAAACAGGTGATCATCAGTCTAACCCTGAACCAGGTGATCATCAGTCCAGTCCTGAACCATGTGATCATCATTCAGACCCTGAACCATGTGATCATCAATCTAACCCTGAACCAGGTGATCATCAGTCTAACCCTGAACCATGTGATCATCAATCCAACCCTGAACCATGTGATCATCAAACTAACCCTGAACAATGTGATCATCAGTCTAACCCTGAACCATGTGATCATCAGTCCAACCCTGGACCATGTGATCATCAATCTAACCGTGAACAAGGTGATCATCAATATAACCCTTAAACAGGTGATCATCAGTCTAACCCTGAACCAGGTGATCATCAGTCCAATCCTGAACCATGTCATCATCAATCCAACCCTGAACCATGTGATCATCAATCTAACCGTGACCCAGGTGATCATCAATATAACCCTTAACGACGTGATGATCACCTAGTTCAGGGTTAGCCTGATGATTTGTCTAATCCTGAACCATGTGATCATCAATGTAACCGTCAACCAGGTGATCATCAATATAACCCTTAACCAGGTGATCATGAGTCTAACCCTGAACCATATGATCATCAATCCAACCCTGAACCATGTGATCATCAATGTAACCGTGAACCAGGTGATCATCTATATAACCGTTAACCAGGTGATCATGAGTCTCACCCTGAACCATATGATCATCAATCCAACCCTGAACCATTTAATCATCAATGTAACCGTGAACCAGGTGATCATCAATATAACCCTTAACGAAGTGATCATCAGGCTAACCCTGAACCAGGTGATCAGCAGTCTAATCCTGAACCATGTGATCATCAATCCAACCCTGAACCATGTGATCATCAATGTAACCGTCAACCAGGTGATCATGAGTCTAACTCTGAACCATATGATCATCAATCCAACCCTGAACCATGTGATCATCAGGCAAATCCTGAACCATGTGATCATCAATGTAACCCTGAACCATGTGATCATCAATCTAACCGTGAACAAGGTGATTATCAATATAACCCTTAAACAGGAGATCATCAGTCTAACCCTGAACCAGGTGATCATCAGTCCTATCCTGAACCATGTGATCATCAATCCAACCCTGAACCATGTCATCATCAATCTAACGATGAACCAGGTGATCATCAATATAACCCTTAACGAGGTGATCATCAGTCTAATCCTGAACCAGGTGATCATCAATCCAACCCTGAACCATGTGATCATCAATCCAACCCTGAACCATGTGATCATCAATCCAACCCTGAACCATGTGATCATCAATCTAACCGTGAACAAGGTGATCATCAATATAACCCTTAAACAGGTGATCATCAGTCTAACCCTGAACCAGGTGATCATCAGTCCAGTCCTGAACCATGTGATCATCATTCAGACCCTGAACCATGTGATCATCAATCTAACCCTGAACCAGGTGATCATCAGTCTAACCCTGAACCAGGTGATCATCAGTCTAACCCTGAACCATGTGATCATCAATCCAACCCTGAACCATGTGATCATCAAACTAACCCTGAACAATTTGATCATCAGTCTAACCCTGAACCATGTGATCATCAGTCCAACCCTGGACCATGTGATCATCAATCTAACCGTGAACAAGGTGATCATCAATATAACCCTTAAACAGGTGATCATCAGTCTAACCCTGAACCAGGTGATCATCAGTCCAATACTGAACCATGTCATCATCAATCCAACCCTGAACCATGTGATTATCAATCTAACCGTGACCCAGGTGATCATCAATATAACCCTTAACGACGTGATGATCACCTGGTTCAGGGTTAGCCTGATGATTTGTCTAATCCTGAACCATGTGATCATCAATGTAACCGTCAACCAGGTGATCATCAATATAACCCTTAACCAGGTGATCATGAGTCTAACCCTGAACCATATGATCATCAATCCAACCCTGAACCATGTGATCATCAATGTAACCGTGAACCAGGTGATCATCTATATAACCCTTAACCAGGTGATCATGAGTCTAACCCTGAACCATATGATCATCAATCCAACCCTGAACCATTTAATCATCAATGTAACCGTGAACCAGGTGATCATCAATATAACCCTTAACGAAGTGATCATCAGGCTAACCCTGAACCAGGTGATCAGCAGTCTAATCCTGAACCATGTGATCATCAATCCAACCCTGAACCATGTGATCATCAATGTAACCGTCAACCAGGTGATCATGAGTCTAACCCTGAACCATATGATCATCAATCCAATCCTGAACCATGTGATCATCAGGCAAATCCTGAACCATGTGATCATCAATGTAACCCTGAACCATGTGATCATCAATCTAACCGTGAACAAGGTGATTATCAATATAACCCTTAAACAGGAGATCATCAGTCTAACCCTGAACCAGGTGATCATCAGTCCTATCCTGAACCATGTGATCATCAATCCAACCCTGAACCATGTGATCATCAATCTAACCATGAACCAGGTGATCATCAATATAACCCTTAACGAGGTGATCATCAGTCTAATCCTGAACCAGGTGATCATCAATCCAACCCTGAACCATGTGATCATCAATGTAACCGTCAACCAGGTGATCATCAATATAATCCTTAACCAGTTGATCATGAGTCTAACCCTGAACCATGTGATCATCAATCCAACCGTGAACCATGTGATCATCAATGTAACCGTCAATCAGGTGATCATCAATATAACCCTTAACCAGGTGATCAAGAGTCTAACCCTGAACCATATGATCATCAATCCAACCCTGAACCATGTGATCATCAATGTAACCGTGAACCAGGTGATCATGAGTCTAACCCTGAACCATATGATCATCAATCCAACCCTGAACCATGTGATCATCAATCTAACCGTTAACCAGGTGATTCTCAGTCTAATCTTGAACCATATGATCATCAATCCAACCCTGAACCATGTGATCATCAATCTAACCGTGAACCAGGTGATCATCAATATAACCCTTAACCAGGTGGTCATCAGTGTAATCCTGAACCATGTGATCATCAGGCAAATCCTGAACCATGTGATCATCAATGTAACCCTGAACCATGTGATCATCAATCTAACCGTGAACAAGGTGATTATCAATATAACCCTTAACCAGGTGATCATGAGTCTAACCCTGACCAATATGATCATCAATCCAACCCTGAACCATGTTATCATCAATGTAACCGTGAACCAGGTAATCATCTATATAACCCTTAACCAGGTGATTATGAGTCTAACCCTGAACCATATGATCATCAATCCAACCCTGAACCATATGATCATCAATCCAACCCTGAACCATGTGATCATCAATCTAACCGTGAACCAGGTGATCATCAATATAACCCTTAACCAGGTGATCATCAGTCTAATCCTGAACCATGTGATCATCAGGCAAATCTTGAACCATGTGATCATCAATGTAACCCTGAACCATGTGATCATCAATCTAACCGTGAACAAGGTGATCATCAATATAACCCTTAAACAGGTGATCATCAGTCTAACCCTGAACCAGGTGATCATCAGTCCAGTCCTGAACCATGTGATCATCATTCAGACCCTGAACCATGTGATCATCAATCTAACCCTGAACCAGGTGATCATCAGTCTAACCCTGAACCATGTGATCATCAATCCAACCCTGAACCATGTGATCATCAAACTAACCCTGAACAATGTGATCATCAGTCTAACCCTGAACCATGTGATCATCAGTCCAACCCTGGACCATGTGATCATCAATCTAACCGTGAACAAGGTGATCATCAATATAACCCTTAAACAGGTGATCATCAGTCTAACCCTGAACCAGGTGATCATCAGTCCAATCCTGAACCATGTCATCATCAATCCAACCCTGAACCATGTGATCATCAATGTAACCGTCAACCAGGTGATCATCAATATAACCCTTAACCAGGTGATCATGAGTCTAACCCTGAACCATATGATCATCAATCCAACCCTGAACCATGTGATCATCAATGTAACCGTGAACCAGGTGATCATCTATATAACCGTTAACCAGGTGATCATGAGTCTCACCCTGAACCATATGATCATCAATCCAACCCTGAACCATTTAATCATCAATGTAACCGTGAACCAGGTGATCATCAATATAACCCTTAACGAAGTGATCATCAGGCTAACCCTGAACCAGGTGATCAGCAGTCTAATCCTGAACCATGTGATCATCAATCCAACCCTGAACCATGTGATCATCAATGTAACCGTCAACCAGGTGATCATGAGTCTAACTCTGAACCATATGATCATCAATCCAACCCTGAACCATGTGATCATCAGGCAAATCCTGAACCATGTGATCATCAATGTAACCCTGAACCATGTGATCATCAATCTAACCGTGAACAAGGTGATTATCAATATAACCCTTAAACAGGAGATCATCAGTCTAACCCTGAACCAGGTGATCATCAGTCCTATCCTGAACCATGTGATCATCAATCCAACCCTGAACCATGTCATCATCAATCTAACGATGAACCAGGTGATCATCAATATAACCCTTAACGAGGTGATCATCAGTCTAATCCTGAACCAGGTGATCATCAATCCAACCCTGAACCATGTGATCATCAATCCAACCCTGAACCATGTGATCATCAATCCAACCCTGAACAATGTGATCATCAGTCTAACCCTGAACCGTGTGATCATCAAATCAACCCTGGACCATGTGATCATCAATCTAACCGTGACAAGGTGATCATCAATATAACCCTTAAACAGGTGATCATCAGTCTAACCCTGAACCAGGTGATCATCAGTCTAATCCTGAACCATGTGATCATCAATCCAACCCTGAACCATGTTATCATCAATGTAACCGTCAACCAGGTGATCATCAATATCACCCTTAACCAAGTGATCATGAGTCTAACCCTGACCAATATGATCATCAATCTAACCGTGAACCATGTTATCATCAATGTAACCGTGAACCAGGTGATCATCTATATAACCCTTAACCAGGTGATCATGAGTCTAACCCTGAACCGTATGATCATCAATCCAACCCTGAACCATGTGATCATCAATCTAACCCTGAACCATGTGATCATCAATATAACCCTTAACCAGGTGATCATCAGTCTAATCCTGAACCATGTGATCATCAGGCAAATCCTGAACCATGTGATCATCAATCTAACCGTGAACAAGGTGATCATCAATATAACCCTTAAACAGGTGATCATCAGTCTAACCCTGAACCAGGTGATCATCAGTCCAATCCTGAACCATGTCATCACCAATGCAACCCTGAACCATGTGATCATCAATCTAACCGTGACCCAGGTGATCATCAATATAACCCTTAACGACGTGATGATCACCTGGTTCAGGGTTAGCCTGATGATTTGTCTAATCCTGAACCATGTGATCATCAATGTAACCGTCAACCAGGTGATCATCAATATAACCCTTAACCAGGTGATCATGAGTCTAACCCTGAACCATATGATCATCAATCCAACCCTGAACCATGTGATCATCAATGTAACCGTGAACCAGGTGATCATCTATATAACCCTTAACCAGGTGATCATGAGTCTAACCCTGAACCATATGATCATCAATCCAACCCTGAACCATTTAATCATCAATGTAACCGTGAACCAGGTGATCATCAATATAACCCTTAACGAAGTGATCATCAGGCTAACCCTGAACCAGGTGATCAGCAGTCTAATCCTGAACCATGTGATCATCAATCCAACCCTGAACCATGTGATCATCAATGTAACCGTCAACCAGGTGATCATGAGTCTAACCCTGAACCATATGAACATCAATCCAATCCTGAACCATGTGATCATCAGGCAAATCCTGAACCATGTGATCATCAATGTAACCCTGAACCATGTGATCATCAATCTAACCGTGAACAAGGTGATTATCAATATAACCCTTAAACAGGAGATCATCAGTCTAACCCTGAACCAGGTGATCATCAGTCCTATCCTGAACCATGTGATCATCAATCCAACCCTGAACCATGTGATCATCAATCTAACCATGAACCAGGTGATCATCAATATAACCCTTAACGAGGTGATCATCAGTCTAATCCTGAACCAGGTGATCATCAATCCAACCCTGAACCATGTGATCATCAATGTAACCGTCAACCAGGTGATCATCAATATAATCCTTAACCAGTTGATCATGAGTCTAACCCTGAACCATGTGATCATCAATCCAACCGTGAACCATGTGATCATCAATGTAACCGTCAATCAGGTGATCATCAATATAACCCTTAACCAGGTGATCAAGAGTCTAACCCTGAACCATATGATCATCAGTCCAACCCTGAACCATGTGATCATCAATGTAACCGTGAACCAGGTGATCATGAGTCTAACCCTGAACCATATGATCATCAATCCAACCCTGAACCATGTGATCATCAATCTAACCGTGAACCAGGTGATTCTCAGTCTAATCTTGAACCATATGATCATCAATCCAACCCTGAACCATGTGATCATCAATCTAACCGTGAACCAGGTGATCATCAATATAACCCTTAACCAGGTGGTCATCAGTGTAATCCTGAACCATGTGATCATCAGGCAAATCCTGAACCATGTGATCATCAATGTAACCCTGAACCATGTGATCATCAATCTAACCGTGAACAAGGTGATCATCAATATAACCCTTAAACAGGTGATCATCAGTCTAACCCTGAACAAGGTGATCATCAGTCCAATCCTGAACCATGTGATCATCAATCCAACCCAGAACCAGGTGATCATTAATCTAACCGTGAACCAGGTGATCATCAATATAACCCTTAACGAGGTGATCATCAGGCTAACCCTGAACCAGGTGTTCATCAGTCTAATCCTGAACCATGTGATCATCAATCCAACCCTGAACCATGTGATCATCAATGTAACCGTCAACCAGGTGATCATCAGTCTAACCCTGAACCATATGATCATCAATCCAACCCTGAACCATGTGATCATCAGGCAAATCCTGAACCATGTGATCATCAATGTAACCCTGAACCATGTGATCATCAATCTAACCGTGAACAAGGTGATTATCAATATAACCCTTAAACAGGAGATCATCAGTCTAATCCTGAACCAGGTGATCATCAGTCCTATCCTGAACCATGTGATCATCAATCCAACCCTGAACCATGTGATCATCAATATAACCCTTAACGAGGTGATCATCAGTCTAATCCTGAACCATGTGATCATCAATCCAACCCTGAACCATGTGATCATCAATGTAACCGTCAACCAGGTGATCATCAATATAATCCTTAACCAATTGATCATGAGTCTAACCCTGAACCATGTGATCATCAATCCAACCGTGAACCATGTGATCATCAATGTAACCGTGAACCAGGTGATCATGAGTCTAACCCTGAACCATATGATCATCAATCCAACCCTGAACCATGTGATCATCAATCTAACCCTTAACCAGGTGATCATGAGTCTAACCCTGAACCATATGATCATCAATCCAACCCTGAACCATGTGATCATCAATGTAACCGTGAACCAGGTGATCATCAATATAACCCTTAACCAGGTGATCATCAGTCTAATCCTGAACCATGTGATCATCAGGCAAATCCTGAACCATGTGATCATCAATGTAACCCTGAACCATGTGATCATCAATCTAACCGTGAACAAGGTGATCATCAGTCTAACCCTGAACCATGTGATCATCAGTCCAACCCTGGACCATGTGATCATCAATCTAACCGTGAACAAGGTGATCATCTATATAACCCTTAAACAGGTGATCATCAGTCTAACCCTGAACCAGGTGATCATCAGTCCAATACTGAACCATGTCATCATCAATCCAACCCTGAACCATGTGATCATCAATCTAACCGTGACCCAGGTGATCATCAATATAACCCTTAACGACGTGATGATCACCTGGTTCAGGGTTAGCCTGATGATTTGTCTAATCCTGAACCATGTGATCATCAATGTAACCGTCAACCAGGTGATCATCAATATAACCCTTAACCAGGTGATCATGAGTCTAACCCTGAACCATATGATCATCAATCCAACCCTGAACCATGTGATCATCAGGCAAATCCTGAACCATGTGATCATCAATGTAACCCTGAACCATGTGATCATCAATCTAACCGTGAACAAGGTGATTATCAATATAACCCTTAAACAGGAGATCATCAGTCTAACCCTGAACCAGGTGATCATCAGTCCTATCCTGAACCATGTGATCATCAATCCAACCCTGAACCATGTCATCATCAATCTAACGATGAACCAGGTGATCATCAATATAACCCTTAACGAGGTGATCATCAGTCTAATCCTGAACCAGGTGATCATCAATCCAACCCTGAACCATGTGATCATCAATCCAACCCTGAACCATGTGATCATCAATCCAACCCTGAACAATGTGATCATCAGTCTAACCCTGAACCGTGTGATCATCAAATCAACCCTGGACCATGTGATCATCAATCTAACCGTGACAAGGTGATCATCAATATAACCCTTAAACAGGTGATCATCAGTCTAACCCTGAACCAGGTGATCATCAGTCTAATCCTGAACCATGTGATCATCAATCCAACCCTGAACCATGTTATCATCAATGTAACCGTCAACCAGGTGATCATCAATATCACCCTTAACCAAGTGATCATGAGTCTAACCCTGACCAATATGATCATCAATCTAACCGTGAACCATGTTATCATCAATGTAACCGTGAACCAGGTGATCATCTATATAACCCTTAACCAGGTGATCATGAGTCTAACCCTGAACCGTATGATCATCAATCCAACCCTGAACCATGTGATCATCAATCTAACCCTGAACCATGTGATCATCAATATAACCCTTAACCAGGTGATCATCAGTCTAATCCTGAACCATGTGATCATCAGGCAAATCCTGAACCATGTGATCATCAATCTAACCGTGAACAAGGTGATCATCAATATAACCCTTAAACAGGTGATCATCAGTCTAACCCTGAACCAGGTGATCATCAGTCCAATCCTGAACCATGTCATCACCAATGCAACCCTGAACCATGTGATCATCAATCTAACCGTGACCCAGGTGATCATCAATATAACCCTTAACGACGTGATGATCACCTGGTTCAGGGTTAGCCTGATGATTTGTCTAATCCTGAACCATGTGATCATCAATGTAACCGTCAACCAGGTGATCATCAATATAACCCTTAACCAGGTGATCATGAGTCTAACCCTGAACCATATGATCATCAATCCAACCCTGAACCATGTGATCATCAATGTAACCGTGAACCAGGTGATCATCTATATAACCCTTAACCAGGTGATCATGAGTCTAACCCTGAACCATATGATCATCAATCCAACCCTGAACCATTTAATCATCAATGTAACCGTGAACCAGGTGATCATCAATATAACCCTTAACGAAGTGATCATCAGGCTAACCCTGAACCAGGTGATCAGCAGTCTAATCCTGAACCATGTGATCATCAATCCAACCCTGAACCATGTGATCATCAATGTAACCGTCAACCAGGTGATCATGAGTCTAACCCTGAACCATATGAACATCAATCCAATCCTGAACCATGTGATCATCAGGCAAATCCTGAACCATGTGATCATCAATGTAACCCTGAACCATGTGATCATCAATCTAACCGTGAACAAGGTGATTATCAATATAACCCTTAAACAGGAGATCATCAGTCTAACCCTGAACCAGGTGATCATCAGTCCTATCCTGAACCATGTGATCATCAATCCAACCCTGAACCATGTGATCATCAATCTAACCATGAACCAGGTGATCATCAATATAACCCTTAACGAGGTGATCATCAGTCTAATCCTGAACCAGGTGATCATCAATCCAACCCTGAACCATGTGATCATCAATGTAACCGTCAACCAGGTGATCATCAATATAATCCTTAACCAGTTGATCATGAGTCTAACCCTGAACCATGTGATCATCAATCCAACCGTGAACCATGTGATCATCAATGTAACCGTCAATCAGGTGATCATCAATATAACCCTTAACCAGGTGATCAAGAGTCTAACCCTGAACCATATGATCATCAGTCCAACCCTGAACCATGTGATCATCAATGTAACCGTGAACCAGGTGATCATGAGTCTAACCCTGAACCATATGATCATCAATCCAACCCTGAACCATGTGATCATCAATCTAACCGTGAACCAGGTGATTCTCAGTCTAATCTTGAACCATATGATCATCAATCCAACCCTGAACCATGTGATCATCAATCTAACCGTGAACCAGGTGATCATCAATATAACCCTTAACCAGGTGGTCATCAGTGTAATCCTGAACCATGTGATCATCAGGCAAATCCTGAACCATGTGATCATCAATGTAACCCTGAACCATGTGATCATCAATCTAACCGTGAACAAGGTGATCATCAATATAACCCTTAAACAGGTGATCATCAGTCTAACCCTGAACAAGGTGATCATCAGTCCAATCCTGAACCATGTGATCATCAATCCAACCCAGAACCAGGTGATCATTAATCTAACCGTGAACCAGGTGATCATCAATATAACCCTTAACGAGGTGATCATCAGGCTAACCCTGAACCAGGTGTTCATCAGTCTAATCCTGAACCATGTGATCATCAATCCAACCCTGAACCATGTGATCATCAATGTAACCGTCAACCAGGTGATCATCAGTCTAACCCTGAACCATATGATCATCAATCCAACCCTGAACCATGTGATCATCAGGCAAATCCTGAACCATGTGATCATCAATGTAACCCTGAACCATGTGATCATCAATCTAACCGTGAACAAGGTGATTATCAATATAACCCTTAAACAGGAGATCATCAGTCTAATCCTGAACCAGGTGATCATCAGTCCTATCCTGAACCATGTGATCATCAATCCAACCCTGAACCATGTGATCATCAATATAACCCTTAACGAGGTGATCATCAGTCTAATCCTGAACCATGTGATCATCAATCCAACCCTGAACCATGTGATCATCAATGTAACCGTCAACCAGGTGATCATCAATATAATCCTTAACCAATTGATCATGAGTCTAACCCTGAACCATGTGATCATCAATCCAACCGTGAACCATGTGATCATCAATGTAACCGTGAACCAGGTGATCATGAGTCTAACCCTGAACCATATGATCATCAATCCAACCCTGAACCATGTGATCATCAATCTAACCCTTAACCAGGTGATCATGAGTCTAACCCTGAACCATATGATCATCAATCCAACCCTGAACCATGTGATCATCAATGTAACCGTGAACCAGGTGATCATCAATATAACCCTTAACCAGGTGATCATCAGTCTAATCCTGAACCATGTGATCATCAGGCAAATCCTGAACCATGTGATCATCAATGTAACCCTGAACCATGTGATCATCAATCTAACCGTGAACAAGGTGATCATCAGTCTAACCCTGAACCATGTGATCATCAGTCCAACCCTGGACCATGTGATCATCAATCTAACCGTGAACAAGGTGATCATCTATATAACCCTTAAACAGGTGATCATCAGTCTAACCCTGAACCAGGTGATCATCAGTCCAATACTGAACCATGTCATCATCAATCCAACCCTGAACCATGTGATCATCAATCTAACCGTGACCCAGGTGATCATCAATATAACCCTTAACGACGTGATGATCACCTGGTTCAGGGTTAGCCTGATGATTTGTCTAATCCTGAACCATGTGATCATCAATGTAACCGTCAACCAGGTGATCATCAATATAACCCTTAACCAGGTGATCATGAGTCTAACCCTGAACCATATGATCATCAATCCAACCCTGAACCATGTGATCATCAATGTAACCGTGAACCAGGTGATCATCTATATAACCCTTAACCAGGTGATCATGAGTCTAACCCTGAACCATATGATCATCAATCCAACCCTGAACCATTTAATCATCAATGTAACCGTGAACCAGGTGATCATCAATATAACCCTTAACGAAGTGATCATCAGGCTAACCCTGAACCAGGTGATCAGCAGTCTAATCCTGAACCATGTGATCATCAATCCAACCCTGAACCATGTGATCATCAATGTAACCGTCAACCAGGTGATCATGAGTCTAACCCTGAACCATATGATCATCAATTCAATCCTGAACCATGTGATCATCAGGCAAATCCTGAACCATGTGATCATCAATGTAACCCTGAACCATGTGATCATCAATCTAACCGTGAACAAGGTGATTATCAATATAACCCTTAAACAGGAGATCATCAGTCTAACCCTGAACCAGGTGATCATCAGTCCTATCCTGAACCATGTGATCATCAATCCAACCCTGAACCATGTGATCATCAATGTAACCGTCAACCAGGTGATCATCAATATAATCCTTAACCAGTTGATCATGAGTCTAACCCTGAACCATGTGATCATCAATCCAACCGTGAACCATGTGATCATCAATGTAACCGTCAATCAGGTGATCATCAATATAACCCTTAACCAGGTGATCAAGAGTCTAACCCTGAACCATATGATCATCAATCCAACCCTGAACCATGTGATCATCAATGTAACCGTGAACCAGGTGATCATGAGTCTAACCCTGAACCAAATGATCATCAATCCAACCCTGAACCATGTGATCATCAATCTAACCGTTAACCAGGTGATTCTCAGTCTAATCTTGAACCATATGATCATCAATCCAACCCTGAACCATGTGATCATCAATCTAACCGTGAACCAGGTGATCATCAATATAACCCTTAACCAGGTGGTCATCAGTGTAATCCTGAACCATGTGATCATCAGGCAAATCCTGAACCATGTGATCATCAATGTAACCCTGAACCATGTGATCATCAATCTAACCGTGAACAAGGTGATCATCAATATAACCCTTAACCAGGTGATCATGAGTCTAACCCTGACCAATATGATCATCAATCCAACCCTGAACCATGTGATCATCAATCTAACCGTGAACCAGGTGATCATCAATATAACCCTTAACCAGGTGATCATCAGTCTAATCCTGAACCATGTGATCATCAGGCAAATCCTGAACCATGTGATCATCAATGTAACCCTGAACCATGTGATCATCAATCTAACCGTGAACAAGGTGATCATCAATATAACCCTTAAACAGGTGATCATCAGTCTAACCCTGAACCAGGTGATCATCAGTCCAGTCCTGAACCATGTGATCATCATTCAGACCCTGAACCATGTGATCATCAATCTAACCCTGAACCAGGTGATCATCAGTCTAACCCTGAACCATGTGATCATCAATCCAACCCTGAACCATGTGATCATCAAACTAACCCTGAACAATGTGATCATCAGTCTAACCCTGGACCATGTGATCATCAATCTAACCGTGAACAAGGTGATCATCAATATAACCCTTAAACAGGTGATCATCAGTTTAACCCTGAACCAGGTGATCATCAGTCCAATCCTGAACCATGTCATCATCAATCCAACCCTGAACCATGTGATCATCAATCTAACCGTGACCCAGGTGATCATCAATATAACCCTTAACGACGTGATGATCACCTGGTTCAGGGTTAGCCTGATGATTTGTCTAATCCTGAACCATGTGATCATCAATGTAACCGTCAACCAGGTGATCATCAATATAACCCTTAACCAGGTGATCATGAGTCTAACCCTGAACCATATAATCATCAATCCAACCCTGAACCATGTGATCATCAATGTAACCCTTAACCAGGTGATCATCAGTCTAATCCTGAACCATGTGATCATCAGGCAAATCCTGAACCATGTGATCATCAATGTAACCCTGAACCATGTGATCATCAATCTAACCGTGAACAAGGTGATTATCAATATAACCCTTAAACAGGAGATCATCAGTCTAACCCTGAACCAGGTGATCATCAGTCCTATCCTGAACCATGTGATCATCAATCCAACCCTGAACCATGTGATCATCAATGTAACCGTCAACCAGGTGATCATCAATATAATCCTTAACCAGTTGATCATGAGTCTAACCCTGAACCATGTGATCATCAATCCAACCGTGAACCATGTGATCATCAATGTATCCGTCAATCAGGTGATCATCAATATAACCCTTAACCAGGTGATCAAGAGTCTAACCCTGAACCATATGATCATCAATCCAACCCTGAACCATGTGATCATCAATGTAACCGTGAACCAGGTGATCATGAGTCTAACCCTGAACCAAATGATCATCAATCCAACCCTGAACCATGTGATCATCAATCTAACCGTTAACCAGGTGATTCTCAGTCTAATCTTGAACCATATGATCATCAATCCAACCCTGAACCATGTGATCATCAATCTAACCGTGAACCAGGTGATCATCAATATAACCCTTAACCAGGTGGTCATCAGTGTAATCCTGAACCATGTGATCATCAGGCAAATCCTGAACCATGTGATCATCAATGTAACCCTGAACCATGTGATCATCAATCTAACCGTGAACAAGGTGATCATCAATATAACCCTTAACCAGGTGATCATGAGTCTAACCCTGACCAATATGATCATCAATCCAACCCTGAACCATGTGATCATCAATCTAACCGTGAACCAGGTGATCATCAATATAACCCTTAACCAGGTGATCATCAGTCTAATCCTGAACCATGTGATCATCAGGCAAATCCTGAACCATGTGATCATCAATGTAACCCTGAACCATGTGATCATCAATCTAACCGTGAACAAGGTGATCATCAATATAACCCTTAAACAGGTGATCATCAGTCTAACCCTGAACCAGGTGATCATCAGTCCAGTCCTGAACCATGTGATCATCATTCAGACCCTGAACCATGTGATCATCAATCTAACCCTGAACCAGGTGATCATCAGTCTAACCCTGAACCATGTGATCATCAATCCAACCCTGAACCATGTGATCATCAAACTAACCCTGAACAATGTGATCATCAGTCTAACCCTGGACCATGTGATCATCAATCTAACCGTGAACAAGGTGATCATCAATATAACCCTTAAACAGGTGATCATCAGTTTAACCCTGAACCAGGTGATCATCAGTCCAATCCTGAACCATGTCATCATCAATCCAACCCTGAACCATGTGATCATCAATCTAACCGTGACCCAGGTGATCATCAATATAACCCTTAACGACGTGATGATCACCTGGTTCAGGGTTAGCCTGAGGATTTGTCTAATCCTGAACCATGTGATCATCAATGTAACCGTCAACCAGGTGATCATCAATATAACCCTTAACCAGGTGATCATGACTCTAACCCTGAACCATATAATCATCAATCCAACCCTGAACCATGTGATCATCAATGTAACCCTTAACCAGGTGATCATCAGTCTAATCCTGAACCATGTGATCATCAGGCAAATCCTGAACCATGTGATCATCAATGTAACCCTGAACCATGTGATCATCAATCTAACCGTGAAAAAGGTGATCATCAGTCTAACCCTGAACCATGTGATCATCAGTCCAACCCTGGACCATGTGATCATCAATCTAACCGTGAACAAGGTGATCATCTATATAACCCTTAAACAGGTGATCATCAGTCTAACCCTGAACCAGGTGATCATCAGTCCAATACTGAACCATGTCATCATCAATCCAACCCTGAACCATGTGATCATCAATCTAACCGTGACCCAGGTGATCATCAATATAACCCTTAACGACGTGATGATCACCTGGTTCAGGGTTAGCCTGATGATTTGTCTAATCCTGAACCATGTGATCATCAATGTAACCGTCAACCAGGTGATCATCAATATAACCCTTAACCAGGTGATCATGAGTCTAACCCTGAACCATATGATCATCAATCCAACCCTGAACCATGTGATCATCAATGTAACCGTGAACCAGGTGATCATCTATATAACCCTTAACCAGGTGATCATGAGTCTAACCCTGAACCATATGATCATCAATCCAACCCTGAACCATTTAATCATCAATGTAACCGTGAACCAGGTGATCATCAATATAACCCTTAACGAAGTGATCATCAGGCTAACCCTGAACCAGGTGATCAGCAGTCTAATCCTGAACCATGTGATCATCAATCCAACCCTGAACCATGTGATCATCAATGTAACCGTCAACCAGGTGATCATGAGTCTAACCCTGAACCATATGATCATCAATTCAATCCTGAACCATGTGATCATCAGGCAAATCCTGAACCATGTGATCATCAATGTAACCCTGAACCATGTGATCATCAATCTAACCGTGAACAAGGTGATTATCAATATAACCCTTAAACAGGAGATCATCAGTCTAACCCTGAACCAGGTGATCATCAGTCCTATCCTGAACCATGTGATCATCAATCCAACCCTGAACCATGTGATCATCAATGTAACCGTCAACCAGGTGATCATCAATATAATCCTTAACCAGTTGATCATGAGTCTAACCCTGAACCATGTGATCATCAATCCAACCGTGAACCATGTGATCATCAATGTAACCGTCAATCAGGTGATCATCAATATAACCCTTAACCAGGTGATCAAGAGTCTAACCCTGAACCATATGATCATCAATCCAACCCTGAACCATGTGATCATCAATGTAACCGTGAACCAGGTGATCATGAGTCTAACCCTGAACCAAATGATCATCAATCCAACCCTGAACCATGTGATCATCAATCTAACCGTTAACCAGGTGATTCTCAGTCTAATCTTGAACCATATGATCATCAATCCAACCCTGAACCATGTGATCATCAATCTAACCGTGAACCAGGTGATCATCAATATAACCCTTAACCAGGTGGTCATCAGTGTAATCCTGAACCATGTGATCATCAGGCAAATCCTGAACCATGTGATCATCAATGTAACCCTGAACCATGTGATCATCAATCTAACCGTGAACAAGGTGATCATCAATATAACCCCTAACCAGGTGATCATGAGTCTAACCCTGACCAATATGATCATCAATCCAACCCTGAACCATGTTATCATCAATGTAACCGTGAACCAGGTGATCATCTATATAACCCTTAACCAGGTGATCATGAGTCTAACCCTGAACCATATGATCATCAATCCAACCCTGAACCATGTGATCATCAATCTAACCGTGAACCAGGTGATCATCAATATAACCCTTAACCAGGTGATCATCAGTCTAATCCTGAACCATGTGATCATCAGGCAAATCCTGAACCATGTGATCATCAATGTAACCCTGAACCATGTGATCATCAATCTAACCGTGAACAAGATGATCATCAACATAACCCTTAAACAGGTGATCATCAGTCTAACCCTGAACCAGGTGATCATCAGTCCAGTCCTGAACCATGTGATCATCATTCAGACCCTGAACCATGTGATCATCAATCTAACCCTGAACCAGGTGATCATCAGTCTAACCCTGAACCATGTGATCATCAATCCAACCCTGAACCATGTGATCATCAAACTAACCCTGAACAATGTGATCATCAGTCTAACCCTGGACCATGTGATCATCAATCTAACCGTGAACAAGGTGATCATCAATATAACCCTTAAACAGGTGATCATCAGTTTAACCCTGAACCAGGTGATCATCAGTCCAATCCTGAACCATGTCATCATCAATCCAACCCTGAACCATGTGATCATCAATCTAACCGTGACCCAGGTGATTCTCAGTCTAATATGGAACCATATGATCATCAATCCAACCCTGAACCATGTGATCATCAGTCTAACCGTGAACCAGGTGATCATCAATATAACCCTTAACCAGGTGGTCATCAGTGTAATCCTGAACCATGTGATCATCAGGCAAATCCTGAACCATGTGATCATCAATGTAACCCTGAACCATGTGATCATCAATCTAACCGTGAACAAGGTGATCATCAATATAACCCTTAAACAGGTGATCATCAGTCTAACCCTGAACAAGGTGATCATCAGTCCAATCCTGAACCATGTGATCATCAATCCAACCCAGAACCATGTGATCATCAATCTAACCGTGAACCAGGTGATCATCAATATAACCCTTAACGAGGTGATCATCAGGCTAACCCTGAACCAGGTGTTCATCAGTCTAATCCTGAACCAGGTGATCATCAATATAATCCTTAACGAGGTGATCATCAGGCTAACCCTGAACCAGGTGATCAACAGTCTAATCTTGAACAATGTGATCATCAATCCAACCCTGAACCATGTGATCATCAATGTAACCATGAACCAGGTGATCATCAATATAACCCTTAACCAGGTGATCATGAGTCTAACCCTGAACCATATGATCAATAATCAAACCCTGAACCATGTGATCATCAATCTAACCGTGAACCAGGTGATAATCAATCTAACGTTGAACCAGGTGATCATCAGTCTAACCTCAATCTAACCCTGAACCATGTGATCATCAATCTAGTCCTGGACCATGTGATCAACAATCTAACCGTGAACAAAGTGATCATCAGTCCAATCCTGAACCATGTGATCATCAATCCAACCCTGGACCATGTGATCATCAGTGCAATCCTGAACCATGTTATCATCAATCCAACCCTGGACCATGTGATCATCAATGTAACCGTGAACCATGTGATCATCAATGTAACCGTGAACCAGGTGATCATCAATATAACCCTTAACCAGGTGATCATCAGTCTAACCTCAATCTAACCCTGAACCATGTGATCATCATTCAGACCCTGAACCATGTGATCATCAATCTAACCCTGAACCAGGTGATCATCAGTCTAACCCTGAACCATGTGATCATCAATCCAACCCTGAACCATGTGATCATCAATCCAACCCTGAACAATGTGATCATCAGTCTAACCCTGAACCATGTGATCATCAATCCAACCCTGGACCATGTGATCATCAATCTAACAGTGACAAGGTGATCATCAATATAACCCCTTAAACAGGTGATCATCAGTCTAACCCTGAACCAGGTGATCATCAGTCTAATCCTGAACCATGTGATCATCAATCCAACCCTGAACCATGTTATCATCAATGTAACCGTCAACCAGGTGATCATCAATACAACCCTTAACCAGGTGATCATGAGTCTAACCCTGACCAATATGATCATCAATCCAACCCTGAACCATGTTATCATCAATGTAACCGTGAACCAGGTGATCATCTATATAACCCTGAACCATATGATCATCAATCCAACCCTGAACCATGTGATCATCAATCTAACCCTGAACCAGGTGATCATCAGTCTAACCCTGAACCATGTGATCATCAATCCAACCCTGAACCATGTGATCATCAAACTAACCCTGAACAATGTGGTCATCAGTCTAACCCTGAACCATGTGATCATCAGTCCAACCCTGGACCATGTGATCATCAATCTAACCGTGAACAAGGTGATCATCAATATAACCCTTAAACAGGTGATCATCAGTCTAACCCTGAACCAGGTGATCATCAGTCCAATCCTGAACCATGTCATCATCAATCCAACCCTGAACCATGTGATCATCAATCTAACCGTGACCCAGGTGATCAGCAATATAACCCTTAACGACGTGATGATCACCTGGTTCAGGGTTAGCCTGATGATTTGTCTAATCCTGAACCATGTGATCATCAATGTAACCGTCAACCAGGTGATCATCAATATAACCCTTAACCAGGTGATCATGAGTCTAACCCTGAACCATATGATCATCAATCCAACCCTGAACCATGTGATCATCAATGTAACCGTGAACCAGGTGATCATCTATATAACCCTTAACCAGGTGATCATGAGTCTAACCCTGAACCATATGATCATCAATCCAACCCTGAACCATTTAATCATCAATGTAACCGTGAACCAGGTGATCATCAATATAACCCTTAACGAAGTGATCATCAGGCTAACCCTGAACCAGGTGATCAGCAGTCTAATCCTGAACCATGTGATCAATAATCAAACCCTGAACCATGTGATCATCAATCTAACCGTGAACCAGGTGATAATCAATCTAACGTTGAACCAGGTGATCATCAGTCTAACCTCAATCTAACCCTGAACCATGTGATCATCATTCAGACCCTGAACCATGTTATCATCAATCTATCCCTGAACCAGGTCATCATCAGTCTAACCCTGAACCATGTGATCATCAATCCAACCCTGAACAATGTGATCATCAGTCTAACCCTGAACCATGTGATCATCAATCCAACCCTGGACCATGTGATCATCAATCTAACAGTGACAAGGTGATCATCAATATAACCCCTTAAACAGGTGATCATCAGTCTAACCCTGAACCAGGTGATCATCAGTCTAATCCTGAACCATGTGATCATCAATCCAACCCTGAACCATGTTATCATCAATGTAACCGTCAACCAGGTGATCATCAATACAACCCTTAACCAGGTGATCATGAGTCTAACCCTGACCAATATGATCATCAATCCAACCCTGAACCATGTTATCATCAATGTAACCGTGAACCAGGTGATCATCTATATAACCCTGAACCATATGATCATCAATCCAACCCTGAACCATGTGATCATCAATCTAACCGTGAACCAGGTGATCATCAATATAACCCTTAACCAGGTGATCATCAGTCTAATCCTGAACCATGTGATCATCAGGCAAATCCTGAACCATGTGATCATCAATGTAACCCTGAACCATGTGATCATCAATCTAACCGTGAACAAGGTGATCATCAACATAACCCTTAAACAGGTGATCATCAGTCTAACCCTGAACCAGGTGATCATCAGTCCAGTCCTGAACCATGTGATCATCATTCAGACCCTGAACTATGTGATCATCAATCTAACCCTGAACCAGGTGATCATCAGTCTAACCCTGAACCATGTGATCATCAATCCAACCCTGAACCATGTGATCATCAAACTAACCCTGAACAATGTGATCATCAGTCTAACCCTGGACCATGTGATCATCAATCTAACCGTGAACAAGGTGATCATCAATATAACCCTTAAACAGGTGATCATCAGTTTAACCCTGAACCAGGTGATCATCAGTCCAATCCTGAACCATGTCATCATCAATCCAACCCTGAACCATGTGATCATCAATCTAACCGTGACCCAGGTGATTCTCAGTCTAATATGGAACCATATGATCATCAATCCAACCCTGAACCATGTGATCATCAGTCTAACCGTGAACCAGGTGATCATCAATATAACCCTTAACCAGGTGGTCATCAGTGTAATCCTGAACCATGTGATCATCAGGCAAATCCTGAACCATGTGATCATCAATGTAACCCTGAACCATGTGATCATCAATCTAACCGTGAACAAGGTGATCATCAATATAACCCTTAAACAGGTGATCATCAGTCTAACCCTGAACAAGGTGATCATCAGTCCAATCCTGAACCATGTGATCATCAATCCAACCCAGAACCATGTGATCATCAATCTAACCGTGAACCAGGTGATCATCAATATAACCCTTAACGAGGTGATCATCAGGCTAACCCTGAACCAGGTGTTCATCAGTCTAATCCTGAACCAGGTGATCATCAATATAATCCTTAACGAGGTGATCATCAGGCTAACCCTGAACCAGGTGATCAACAGTCTAATCTTGAACAATGTGATCATCAATCCAACCCTGAACCATGTGATCATCAATGTAACCATGAACCAGGTGATCATCAATATAACCCTTAACCAGGTGATCATGAGTCTAACCCTGAACCATATGATCAATAATCAAACCCTGAACCATGTGATCATCAATCTAACCGTGAACCAGGTGATAATCAATCTAACGTTGAACCAGGTGATCATCAGTCTAACCTCAATCTAACCCTGAACCATGTGATCATCAATCTAGTCCTGGACCATGTGATCAACAATCTAACCGTGAACAAAGTGATCATCAGTCCAATCCTGAACCATGTGATCATCAATCCAACCCTGGACCATGTGATCATCAGTGCAATCCTGAACCATGTTATCATCAATCCAACCCTGGACCATGTGATCATCAATGTAACCGTGAACCATGTGATCATCAATGTAACCGTGAACCAGGTGATCATCAATATAACCCTTAACCAGGTGATCATCAGTCTAACCTCAATCTAACCCTGAACCATGTGATCATCATTCAGACCCTGAACCATGTGATCATCAATCTAACCCTGAACCAGGTGATCATCAGTCTAAACCTGAACCATGTGATCATCAATCCAACCCTGAACCATGTGATCATCAATCCAACCCTGAACAATGTGATCATCAGTCTAACCCTGAACCATGTGATCATCAATCCAACCCTGGACCATGTGATCATCAATCTAACAGTGACAAGGTGATCATCAATATAACCCCTTAAACAGGTGATCATCAGTCTAACCCTGAACCAGGTGATCATCAGTCTAATCCTGAACCATGTGATCATCAATCCAACCCTGAACCATGTTATCATCAATGTAACCGTCAACCAGGTGATCATCAATACAACCCTTAACCAGGTGATCATGAGTCTAACCCTGACCAATATGATCATCAATCCAACCCTGAACCATGTTATCATCAATGTAACCGTGAACCAGGTGATCATCTATATAACCCTGAACCATATGATCATCAATCCAACCCTGAACCATGTGATCATCAATCTAACCCTGAACCAGGTGATCATCAGTCTAACCCTGAACCATGTGATCATCAATCCAACCCTGAACCATGTGATCATCAAACTAACCCTGAACAATGTGATCATCAGTCTAACCCTGAACCATGTGATCATCAATCTAACCGTGAACAAGGTGATCATCAATATAACCCTTAAACAGGTGATCATCAGTCTAACCCTGAACCAGGTGATCATCAGTCCAATCCTGAACCATGTCATCATCAATCCAACCCTGAACCATGTGATCATCAATCTAACCGTGACCCAGGTGATCATCAATATAACCCTTAACGACGTGATGATCACCTGGTTCAGGGTTAGCCTGATGATTTGTCTAATCCTGAACCATGTGATCATCAATGTAACCGTCAACCAGGTGATCATCAATATAACCCTTAACCAGGTGATCATGAGTCTAACCCTGAACCATATGATCATCAATCCAACCCTGAACCATGTGATCATCAATGTAACCGTGAACCAGGTGATCATCTATATAACCCTTAACCAGGTGATCATGAGTCTAACCCTGAACCATATGATCATCAATCCAACCCTGAACCATTTAATCATCAATGTAACCGTGAACCAGGTGATCATCAATATAACCCTTAACGAAGTGATCATCAGGCTAACCCTGAACCAGGTGATCAGCAGTCTAATCCTGAACCATGTGATCAATAATCAAACCCTGAACCATGTGATCATCAATCTAACCGTGAACCAGGTGATAATCAATCTAACGTTGAACCAGGTGATCATCAGTCTAACCTCAATCTAACCCTGAACCATGTGATCATCATTCAGACCCTGAACCATGTGATCATCAATCTAACCCTGAACCAGGTCATCATCAGTCTAACCCTGAACCATGTGATCATCAATCCAACCCTGAACAATGTGATCATCAGTCTAACCCTGAACCATGTGATCATCAATCCAACCCTGGACCATGTGATCATCAATCTAACAGTGACAAGGTGATCATCAATATAACCCCTTAAACAGGTGATCATCAGTCTAACCCTGAACCAGGTGATCATCAGTCTAATCCTGAACCATGTGATCATCAATCCAACCCTGAACCATGTTATCATCAATGTAACCGTCAACCAGGTGATCATCAATACAACCCTTAACCAGGTGATCATGAGTCTAACCCTGACCAATATGATCATCAATCCAACCCTGAACCATGTTATCATCAATGTAACCGTGAACCAGGTGATCATCTATATAACCCTGAACCATATGATCATCAATCCAACCCTGAACCATGTGATCATCAATCTAACCGTGAACCAGGTGATCATCAATATAACCCTTAACCAGGTGATCATCAGTCTAATCCTGAACCATGTGATCATCAGGCAAATCCTGAACCATGTGATCATCAATGTAACCCTGAACCATGTGATCATCAATCTAACCGTGAACAAGGTGATCATCAACATAACCCTTAAACAGGTGATCATCAGTCTAACCCTGAACCAGGTGATCATCAGTCCAGTCCTGAACCATGTGATCATCATTCAGACCCTGAACTATGTGATCATCAATCTAACCCTGAACCAGGTGATCATCAGTCTAACCCTGAACCATGTGATCATCAATCCAACCCTGAACCATGTGATCATCAAACTAACCCTGAACAATGTGATCATCAGTCTAACCCTGGACCATGTGATCATCAATCTAACCGTGAACAAGGTGATCATCAATATAACCCTTAAACAGGTGATCATCAGTTTAACCCTGAACCAGGTGATCATCAGTCCAATCCTGAACCATGTCATCATCAATCCAACCCTGAACCATGTGATCATCAATCTAACCGTGACCCAGGTGATTCTCAGTCTAATATGGAACCATATGATCATCAATCCAACCCTGAACCATGTGATCATCAGTCTAACCGTGAACCAGGTGATCATCAATATAACCCTTAACCAGGTGGTCATCAGTGTAATCCTGAACCATGTGATCATCAGGCAAATCCTGAACCATGTGATCATCAATGTAACCCTGAACCATGTGATCATCAATCTAACCGTGAACAAGGTGATCATCAATATAACCCTTAAACAGGTGATCATCAGTCTAACCCTGAACAAGGTGATCATCAGTCCAATCCTGAACCATGTGATCATCAATCCAACCCAGAACCATGTGATCATCAATCTAACCGTGAACCAGGTGATCATCAATATAACCCTTAACGAGGTGATCATCAGGCTAACCCTGAACCAGGTGTTCATCAGTCTAATCCTGAACCAGGTGATCATCAATATAATCCTTAACGAGGTGATCATCAGGCTAACCCTGAACCAGGTGATCAACAGTCTAATCTTGAACAATGTGATCATCAATCCAACCCTGAACCATGTGATCATCAATGTAACCATGAACCAGGTGATCATCAATATAACCCTTAACCAGGTGATCATGAGTCTAACCCTGAACCATATGATCAATAATCAAACCCTGAACCATGTGATCATCAATCTAACCGTGAACCAGGTGATAATCAATCTAACGTTGAACCAGGTGATCATCAGTCTAACCTCAATCTAACCCTGAACCATGTGATCATCAATCTAGTCCTGGACCATGTGATCAACAATCTAACCGTGAACAAAGTGATCATCAGTCCAATCCTGAACCATGTGATCATCAATCCAACCCTGGACCATGTGATCATCAGTGCAATCCTGAACCATGTTATCATCAATCCAACCCTGGACCATGTGATCATCAATGTAACCGTGAACCATGTGATCATCAATGTAACCGTGAACCAGGTGATCATCAATATAACCCTTAACCAGGTGATCATCAGTCTAACCTCAATCTAACCCTGAACCATGTGATCATCATTCAGACCCTGAACCATGTGATCATCAATCTAACCCTGAACCAGGTGATCATCAGTCTAACCCTGAACCATGTGATCATCAATCCAACCCTGAACCATGTGATCATCAATCCAACCCTGAACAATGTGATCATCAGTCTAACCCTGAACCATGTGATCATCAATCCAACCCTGGACCATGTGATCATCAATCTAACAGTGACAAGGTGATCATCAATATAACCCCTTAAACAGGTGATCATCAGTCTAACCCTGAACCAGGTGATCATCAGTCTAATCCTGAACCATGTGATCATCAATCCAACCCTGAACCATGTTATCATCAATGTAACCGTCAACCAGGTGATCATCAATACAACCCTTAACCAGGTGATCATGAGTCTAACCCTGACCAATATGATCATCAATCCAACCCTGAACCATGTTATCATCAATGTAACCGTGAACCAGGTGATCATCTATATAACCCTGAACCATATGATCATCAATCCAACCCTGAACCATGTGATCATCAATCTAACCCTGAACCAGGTGATCATCAGTCTAACCCTGAACCATGTGATCATCAATCCAACCCTGAACCATGTGATCATCAAACTAACCCTGAACAATGTGATCATCAGTCTAACCCTGAACCATGTGATCATCAGTCCAACCCTGGACCATGTGATCATCAATCTAACCGTGAACAAGGTGATCATCAATATAACCCTTAAACAGGTGATCATCAGTCTAACCCTGAACCAGGTGATCATCAGTCCAATCCTGAACCATGTCATCATCAATCCAACCCTGAACCATGTGATCATCAATCTAACCGTGACCCAGGTGATCATCAATATAACCCTTACCGACGTGATGATCACCTGGTTCAGGGTTAGCCTGATGATTTGTCTAATCCTGAACCATGTGATCATCAATGTAACCGTCAACCAGGTGATCATCAATATAACCCTTAACCAGGTGATCATGAGTCTAACCCTGAACCATATGATCATCAATCCAACCCTGAACCATGTGATCATCAATGTAACCGTGAACCAGGTGATCATCTATATAACCCTTAACCAGGTGATCATGAGTCTAACCCTGAACCATATGATCATCAATCCAACCCTGAACCATTTAATCATCAATGTAACCGTGAACCAGGTGATCATCAATATAACCCTTAACGAAGTGATCATCAGGCTAACCCTGAACCAGGTGATCAGCAGTCTAATCCTGAACCATGTGATCAATAATCAAACCCTGAACCATGTGATCATCAATCTAACCGTGAACCAGGTGATAATCAATCTAACGTTGAACCAGGTGATCATCAGTCTAACCTCAATCTAACCCTGAACCATGTGATCATCATTCAGACCCTGAACCATGTGATCATCAATCTAACCCTGAACCAGGTCATCATCAGTCTAACCCTGAACCATGTGATCATCAATCCAACCCTGAACAATGTGATCATCAGTCTAACCCTGAACCATGTGATCATCAATCCAACCCTGGACCATGTGATCATCAATCTAACAGTGACAAGGTGATCATCAATATAACCCCTTAAACAGGTGATCATCAGTCTAACCCTGAACCAGGTGATCATCAGTCTAATCCTGAACCATGTGATCATCAATCCAACCCTGAACCATGTTATCATCAATGTAACCGTCAACCAGGTGATCATCAATACAACCCTTAACCAGGTGATCATGAGTCTAACCCTGACCAATATGATCATCAATCCAACCCTGAACCATGTTATCATCAATGTAACCGTGAACCAGGTGATCATCTATATAACCCTGAACCATATGATCATCAATCCAACCCTGAACCATGTGATCATCAATCTAACCGTCAACAAGGTGATCATCAATATAACCCTTAAACAGGTGATCATCAGTCTAACCCTGAACCAGGTGATCATCAGTCCAGTCCTGAACCATGTGATCATCATTCAGACCCTGAACCATGTGATCATCAATCTAACCCTGAACCAGGTGATCATCAGTCTAACCCTGAACCATGTGATCATCAATCCAACCCTGAACCATGTGATCATCAAACTAACCCTGAACAATGTGATCATCAGTCTAACCCTGAACCATGTGATCATCAGTCCAACCCTGGACCATGTGATCATCAATCTAACCGTGAACAAGGTGATCATCAATATAACCCTTAAACAGGTGATCATCAGTCTAACCCTGAACCAGGTGATCATCAGTCCAATCCTGAACCATGTCATCATCAATCCAACCCTGAACCATGTGATCATCAATCTAACCGTGACCCAGGTGATCATCAATATAACCCTTAACGACGTGATGATCACCTGGTTCAGGGTTAGCCTGATGATTTGTCTAATCCTGAACCATGTGATCATCAATGTAACCGTCAACCAGGTGATCATCAATATAACCCTTAACCAGGTGATCATGAGTCTAACCCTGAACCATATGATCATCAATCCAACCCTGAACCATGTGATCATCAATGTAACCGTGAACCAGGTGATCATCTATATAACCCTTAACCAGGTGATCATGAGTCTAACCCTGAACCATATGATCATCAATCCAACCCTGAACCATTTAATCATCAATGTAACCGTGAACCAGGTGATCATCAATATAACCCTTAACGAAGTGATCATCAGGCTAACCCTGAACCAGGTGATCAGCAGTCTAATCCTGAACCATGTGATCATCAATCCAACCCTGAACCATGTGATCATCAATGTAACCGTCAACCAGGTGATCATGAGTCTAACCCTGAACCATATGATCATCAATCCAACCCTGAACCATGTGATCATCAATGTAACCCTGAACCATGTGATCATCAATCTAACCCTGAACAAGGTGATTATCAATATAACCCTTAAACAGGAGATCATCAGTCTAACCGTGAACCAGGTGATCATCAATATAACCCTTAACGAAGTGATCATCAGGCTAACCCTGAACCAGGTGATCAGCAGTCTAATCCTGAACCATGTGATCATCAATCCAACCCTGAACCATGTGATCATCAATGTAACCGTCAACCAGGTGATCATGAGTCTAACCCTGAACCATATGATCATCAATCCAACCCTGAACCATGTGATCATCAATGTAACCCTGAACCATGTGATCATCAATCTAACCGTGAACAAGGTGATTATCAATATAACCCTTAAACAGGAGATCATCAGTCTAACCCTGAACCATGTGATCATCAATATAACCCTTAACGAGGTGATCATCAGTCTAATCCTGAACCAGGTGATCATCAATCCAACCGTGAACCATGTGATCATCAATGTAACCGTCAATCAGGTGATATTCAATATAAACCTTAACCAGGTGTTCAAGAGTCTAACCCTGAACCATATGATCATCAATCCAACCCTGAACCATGTGATCATCAATGTAACCGTGAACCAGGTGATCATGAGTCTAACCCTGAACCATATGATCATCAATCCAACCCTGAACCATGTGATCATCAATCTAACCGTGAACCAGGTGATTCTCAGTCTAATCTTGAACCATATGATCATCAATCCAACCCTGAACCATGTGATCATCAATCTAACCGTGAACCAGGTGATCGTCAATATAACCCTTAACCAGGTGGTCATCAGTGTAATCCTGAACCATGTGATCATCAGGCAAATCCTGAACCATGTGATCATCAATGTAACCCTGAACCATGTGATCATCAATCTAACCGTGAACAAGGTGATCATCTATATAACCCTTAAACAGGTGATCATCAGTCCAATCCTGAACCATGTGATCATCAATCCAACCCAGAACCATGTGATCATCAATCTAACCGTGAACCAGGTGATCATCAATATAACCCTTAACGAGGTGATCATCAGGCTAACCCTGAACCAGGTGTTCATCAGTCTAATCCTGAACCATGTGATCATCAATCCAACCCTGAACCATATGATCATCAATCTAACCGTGAACCAGGTGATCATCAATATAATCCTTAACGAGGTGATCATCAGGCTAACCCTGAACCAGGTGATCAACAGTCTAATCTTGAACAATGTGATCATCAATCCAACCCTGAACCATGTGATCATCAATGTAACCATGAACCAGGTGATCATCAATATAACCCTTAAGCAGGTGATCATGAGTCTAACCCTGAACCATATGATCAATAATCAAACCCTGAACCATGTGATCATCAATCTAACCGTGAACCAGGTGATAATCAATCTAACGTTGAACCAGGTGATCATCAGTCTAACCTCAATCTAACCCTGAACCATGTGATCATCAATCTAGTCCTGGACCATGTGATCAACAATCTAACCGTGAACAAAGTGATCATCAGTCCAATCCTGAACCATGTGATCATCAATCCAACCCTGGACCATGTGATCATCAGTGCAATCCTGAACCATGTTATCATCAATCCAACCCTGGACCATGTGATCATCAATGTAACCGTGAACCATGTGATCATCAATGTAACCGTGAACCAGGTGATCATCAATATAACCCTTAACCAGGTGATCATCAGTGTAACCCTGGACCAGGTGATCATCAGTCTAATCCTGAACCATGTGATCATCAATCCAACCCTGGACCATGTGATCATCAATCTAACCGTGAACAAGGTGATGATCAATCCAACCCTTAAACAGGTGATCATCAGTCAAACCCAGAACCAGGTGATCGTCAGTCCAATCATGGACCATGTGATCATCAATCCAACCCTGAACCATGTGATCATCAATCCAACCCTGAACCATGTGATCATCAATCTAACCGTGAACCAGGTGATCATCAATATAACCCTTAACCAGGTGATCATCAGTCTAATCCTGAACCATGTGATCATCAGTCCAATCCTGAACCATGTGATCATCAATCCAACCCTGAACCATGTGATCATCAATCTAACCGTGAACCAGGTGATCATCAATATAACCCTTAACGAGGTGATCATCAGGCTAACCCTGAACCAGGTGATCATCAGTCTAATCCTGAACCAGGTGATAATCAATCCAACCCTGAACCATGTGATCATCAATGTAACCCTTAACCAGGTGATCATGAGTCTAACCCTGAACCATATGATCATCAATCCAACCCTGAACCATGTGATCATCAATCTAACCGTGAACCAGGTGATCATCAATGTAACCATGAACCATGTGATCATCAATGTAACCGTGAACCAGGTGATCATCTATATAACCCTTAACCAGGTGATCATGAGTCTAACCCTGAACCATATGATCATCAATCCAACCCTGAACCATGTGATCATCAATCTAACCGTGAACCAGGTGATCATCAATATAACCCTTAACCAGGTGATCATCAGTCTAATCCTGAACCATGTGATCATCAGGCAAATCCTGAACCATGTGATCATCAATGTAACCCTGAACCATGTGATCATCAATCTAACCCTGAACCATGTGATCATCAAACTAACCCTGAACAATGTGATCATCAGTCTAACCCTGAACCATGTGATCATCAGTCCAACCCTGGACCATGTGATCATCAATCTAACCGTGAACAAGGTGATCATCAATATAACCCTTAAACAGGTGATCATCAGTCTAACCCTGAACCAGGTGATCATCAGTCCAATCCTGAACCATGTCTTCATCAATCCAACCCTGAACCATGTGATCATCAATCTAACCGTGACCCAGGTGATCATCAATATAACCCTTAACGACGTGATGATCACCTGGTTCAGGGTTAGCCTGATGATTTGTCTAATCCTGAACCATGTGATCATCAATGTAACCGTCAACCAGGTGATCATCAATATAACGCTTAACCAGGTGATCATGAGTCTAACCCTGAACCATATGATCATCAATCCAACCCTGAACCATGTGATCATCTATATAACCCTTAACCAGGTGATCATGAGTCTAACCCTGAACCATATGATCATCAATCCAACCCTGAACCATTTAATCATCAATGTAACCGTGAACCAGGTGATCATCAATATAACCCTTAACGAAGTGATCATCAGGCTAACCCTGAACCAGGTGATCAGCAGTCTAATCCTGAACCATGTGATCATCAATCCAACCCTGAACCATGTGATCATCAATGTAACCGTCAACCAGGTGATCATGAGTCTAACCCTGAACCATATGATCATCAATCCAATCCTGAACCATGTGATCATCAGGCAAATCCTGAACCATGTGATCATCAATGTAACCCTGAACCATGTGATCATCAATCTAACCGTGAACAAGGTGATTATCAATATAACCCTTAAACAGGAGATCATCAGTCTAACCCTGAACCAGGTGATCATCAGTCCTATCCTGAACCATGTGATCATCAATCCAACCCTGAACCATGTGATCATCAATCTAACCATGAACCAGGTGATCATCAATATAACCCTTAACGAGGTGATCATCAGTCTAATCCTGAACCAGGTGATCATCAATCCAACCCTGAACCATGTGATCATCAATGTAACCGTCAACCAGGTGATCATCAATATAATCCTTAACCAGTTGATAATGAGTCTAACCCTGAACCATGTGATCATCAATCCAACCGTGAACCATGTGATCATCAATGTAACCGTCAATCAGGTGATATTCAATATAAACCTTAACCAGGTGATCAAGAGTCTAACCCTGAACCATATGATCATCAATCCAACCCTGAACCATGTGATCATCAATGTAACCGTGAACCAGGTGATCATGAGTCTAACCCTGAACCATATGATCATCAATCCAACCCTGAACCATGTGATCATCAATCTAACCGTGAACCAGGTGATTCTCAGTCTAATCTTGAACCATATGATCATCAATCCAACCCTGAACCATGTGATCATCAATCTAACCGTGAACCAGGTGATCATCAATATAACCCTTAACGAGGTGATCATCAGTCTAATCCTGAACCAGGTGATCATCAATCCAACCCTGAACCATGTGATCATCAATCTAACCGTCAACCAGGTGATCATCAATATAATCCTTAACCAGTTGATCATGAGTCTAACCCTGAACCATGTGATCATCAATCCAACCGTGAACCATGTGATCATCAATGTAACCGTCAATCAGGTGATCATCAATATAACCCTTAACCAGGTGATCAAGAGTCTAACCCTGAACCATATGATCATCAATCCAACCCTGAACCATGTGATCATCAATGTAACCGTGAACCAGGTGATCATGAGTCTAACCCTGAACCATATGATCATCAATCCAACCCTGAACCATGTGATCATCAATCTAACCGTTAACCAGGTGATTCTCAGTCTAATCTTGAACCATATGATCATCAATCCAACCCTGAACCATGTGATCATCAATCTAACCGTGAACCAGGTGATCATCAATATAAGCCTTAACCAGGTGGTCATCAGTGTAATCCTGAACCATGTGATCATCAGGCAAATCCTGAACCATGTGATCATCAATGTAACCCTGAACCATGTGATCATCAATCTAACCGTGAACAAGGTGATCATCAATATAACCCTTAACCAGGTGATCATGAGTCTAACCCTGACCAATATGATCATCAATCCAACCCTGAACCATGTTATCATCAATGTAACCGTGAACCAGGTGATCATCTATATAACCCTTAACCAGGTGATCATGAGTCTCACCCTGAACCATATGATCATCAATCCAACCCTGAACCATGTGATCATCAATCTAACCGTGAACCAGGTGATCATCAATATAACCCTTAACCAGGTGATCATCATTCAGACCCTGAACCATGTGATCATCAATCTAACCCTGAACCAGGTGATCATCAGTCTAACCCTGAACCATGTGATCATCAATCCAACCCTGAACCATGTGATCATCAAACTAACCCTGAACAATGTGATCATCAGTCTAACCCTGAACCATGTGATCATCAGTCCAACCCTGGACCATGTGATCATCAATCTAACCGTGAACAAGTTGATCATCAATATAACCCTTAAACAGGTGATCATCATTCTAACCCTGAACCAGGTGATCATCAGTCCAATCCTGAACCATGTCATCATCAATCCAACCCTGAACCATGTGATCATCAATCTAACCGTGACCCAGGTGATCATCAATATAACCCTTAACGACGTGATGATCACCTGGTTCAGGGTTAGCCTGATGATTTGTCTAATCCTGAACCATGTGATCATCAATGTAACCGTCAACCAGGTGATCATCAATATAACCCTTAACCAGGTGATCATGAGTCTAACCCTGAACCATATGATCATCAATCCAACCCTGAACCATGTGATCATCAATGTAACCGTGAACCAGGTGATCATCTATATAACCGTTAACCAGGTGATCATGAGTCTCACCCTGAACCATATGATCATCAATCCAACCCTGAACCATTTAATCATCAATGTAACCGTGAACCAGGTGATCATCAATATAACCCTTAACGAAGTGATCATCAGGCTAACCCTGAACCAGGTGATCAGCAGTCTAATCCTGAACCATGTGATCATCAATCCAACCCTGAACCATGTGATCATCAATGTAACCGTCAACCAGGTGATCATGAGTCTAACCCTGAACCATATGATCATCAATCCAACCCTGAACCATGTGATCATCAGGCAAATCCTGAACCATGTGATCATCAATGTAACCCTGAACCATGTGATCATCAATCTAACCCTGAACAAGGTGATTATCAATATAACCCTTAACGAGGTGATCATCAGTCCTATCCTGAACCATGTGATCATCAATCCAACCCTGAACCATGTGATCATCAATCTAACGATGAACCAGGTGATCATCAATATAACCCTTAACGAGGTGATCATCAGTCTAATCCTGAACCAGGTGATCATCAATCCAACCCTGAACCATGTGATCATCAATCCAACCCTGAACCATGTGATCATCAATCCAACCCTGAACAATGTGATCATCAGTCTAACCCTGAACCGTGTGATCATCAATCCAACCCTGGACCATGTGATCATCAATCTAACCGTGACAAGGTGATCATCAATATAACCCTTAAACAGGTGATAATCAGTCTAACCCTGAACCAGGTGATCATCAGTCTAATCCTGAACCATGTGATCATCAATCCAACCCTGAACCATGTTATCATCAATGTAACCGTCAACCAGGTGATCATCAATATCACCCTTAACCAGGTGATCATGAGTCTAACTGTCAGGTTCAGGCAACCTAGAACATTTAAAACACACTCAAAAAGGAGAGGACAACAGTTTATATTTCTTACTCGCGAGGAGAACGGACAGAGGTGTGCTCGATACAAACGTCTATCCGCTCTAAGGATTTCTCTGCCGAACCCTCTTTTTATTTAGGGCAGTCCCTGTTTACATTTATTTTTCTAAGGGATGGGGGGCAGAAAGACAACAGTAAAACAACATCTGGCATGATGCAATAAAAAAGTGACACAGTCATTCTAATCTGTTTTAGGGCATCCTCTCCTTTGAAGATAACAACCAGTGTCACTCTTATTGTCATTCAGAGGTCGCATCCTGCTCAAATGGCTCCCACCAACACTCTGGTGGTCCCCCTGCTGGTTTCGTCTGCCTAGAAAAGAACTTAAAACATAGTAATACACTTCATACAGATATAAACATTAACATGGCCATGCTACAAAGAATAAAGGAATATAAAAAGAGTAAATATGAGATAAATTATATACATTATTCTAACATTTCCCTCCTGTTTATCACATATTTGCTCAAAATCTCATATCGCTGTATCAACTTCTTCATATTGATTTTTAGTTGTCAGTTCATTCTTATGAGCACAAATATGTTTACACTTGGAGATCATGTCTATATGTCTAGGTCAAAATTGTCACTGTCGTCGTCAGTGTAGTCGTCAGGAGCAAGCAAAGGATGCATTTGAGCCATGTTTTCCTCCAAAGGTGAGATTGCTGTGGTGATCAGACGATCAACAAGAGAACGCAGACAGGGTATACAACAACATCCACACAAACTCATGATTGCAGAGAAAACTGCAATTGACACCAAAAATGAGGTTACTAAGCCTCTATACCTGCCAAAGGTATTCATCCAGGAATCCCACATGGACGTGTCGACACCAGAGTGTTCCTTCATCTTGCCATTGAGAGTTCTAAGTCCCTCTATGGCTTTGGTGAGGCTTCCATCAGCAGCTGTGTTATTGGGGATAAAAGTACAACACCCTTCCCCAAACATGGAACAAACCCCTCCCTTCTCTGCCAACAGCATGTTCACGGCTATTCTGTTCTGGAACGCCATAAGGGAGGTTGCTGATAATTGATTGTGAACTGCTTCAAATCCACTCTGTGTCCAGTTCCCCAGTTTTTGAACATTGTAATGGATGTAGTTGATTCTGTCTACATTTTTGTTAATCGTACACCACCAACAAAACAAGGACTCAAATCCTCCTGCTACCTGATTGACTAATTTGTATTCGTCAGGAACCCCACGCGGCACACCAATGGCATCGATATAAGTGGGGTCATTATCATGAAGTGAACGTTTTTGTTTGCGCATCATTGGGAAATCGTCTCTATCAGCTAACGCGGCGACTCTATCAACAGACATTTTGTGAATTGTCACCGGCAGCATCAATGTAACCAGAGCACAGGTTCCTGTATAATTGTGTGGCAGTTCGTCAAAGAGTCTGTCGTCCCCACACCACCACCAAATATCTGCTCTAGCTACTGGTTTGACATTTTTTTGGTACTCTAATGATTTTGTCACATAAGTTTCGAGTAAGATTTCCTAATTGTTTCCCAAGTCCAGTTATATTGATGCAAGAAAAATTACCAGGTGCAACATTTTTAGAGCACAATGGTTTTTCTTTGTCAGTAGTGGTAACTGGAAAGACATAATCCCACTTGTCAGACTCTGCGTTAGGGTTAGTATTGTTCATGACTTCTATTACACATCGTTTAGGGATGACTGCTGGAACCACTTGTAAAATCGGTCTTGGTCCCATGCATACAACGCAGTCACTGTTCTACTATAAGCAGCCAATTGTTATTTATTCCACTAACACAGGTTTTAACTTGTAGCCAACCATCGAAATTGTCAAAAGATACACTGACGGCTCTAACGCCAGCTTGTTGCGTGACCACACGAATAGAAAAGTTAACAAAAAAAGAAAATCAATACCCAACATCTCTAGCCTGTTTTAAACATTTAGGGGTCATTTTGGCTGAAATGCGAAACCCTCTACCAGGATTGGTGTCTTGCAAGATCTTCACTGACTTTCGGATCTCACCAGTCTCTATACGTCTGGATCCACCCTATTATCAGGCTTTAGCTCACCTCTCCTATAGGGCCTTTCAGCTGAAATGACCTTTTTACAATGTGGTATAATTTTGATGTATCTGTCCTACCATCCCTCCTGTTGAGACATGTGTAACACCATGGCTCAAAATAGCCGCCCATTTGTATAAGTTTTTAGGTAGGATAGGTTTATTGTTGGGTCATAAATAGATGCCTTTTTGTAAAATTGCTCCGTTCTTTTCCCAAAGTTTTTGTTCACATTCAGGACTTTGCTGTTGCATGTCTTTTAGTATTGTATCATCTAAAGTTTGTTTTTCTTCTGTAATTAACACATTTGTATGTCCCGCTGCGGCTGCTTTAGCTGTTTTATCTGCAAAGGCATTCCCGAGGGATACATTATCTGTCCCTGAGGTGTGTGCTGCACACTTACAAATGGCTAAGGTTTTTGGCAGTTGTACTGCTTTTAAAAGATCAGATAAAAGTTCTGCATGTGTCACTGGTTTGCCTGTAGATGTTATCATGCCTTGGTTTTTCCAGTATTGAGCAAAGGTGTGAATTGTAGCAAATGCATACTGACTATCTGTCTAAATTGTCACATCCCTATCTTTCATCAATTTGCATGCTTCGGTTAATGCTACTAATTCAGCGGCTTGAGCTGAATAATTTGACGGTAAGCATTCGGCCTTTACTACAGTTTTTTGCGTTACCACTGCATATCCTGTTTGCGTTTTACCTAAATCATTTTTCTTAGAGGAACCATCTACAAATAGCACTTCTCCTGTTTCGAGTGGTTGATCTTTTAAATTATTTCTGCTTTTAGATGTCTTTTCTGCTATTTCTTGACAATCATGTTTAATGCCATCATCAGGTAGTGGTAACAATGTAGCTGGATTTAACGTTGTGCACCTCTCTATAGTCAAATGTGGTTGGGATAACAATGTTGCCATGCAAGACAAGTGTCTTGCAGGTGATAAAAATGTCATATTAGTCTGTAGGAGCAGAGCAGAGACAACATGTGGTACTCTCAAAATCAAATGATGAAACAAGACTTAAGTAGCGCTTGTTTCCACAGCCATGGATACTACAATGACTACTTTAACACAGTGTGGCAATGCACATGCCACACTGTCCAATTTAGATGAGGCATACGGTATTGGCTTCATTTTATCTCCACATTGTTGTACCAAAACTGAGGTCATAAAATGACCCTTACAATCTACCATTGAATAAAAGGTTTACTGTAATCTGGCAAGGCTAGATTCCAGTGCTAGATACCAGAGTTTGCTTTATTTTACAAAAAGGCATATTCATTCTCTACTGTCCATTTTAGAGGTGCTGTTATTTTAAGGTCTTCGTCATACATCATTTTAATCAAAATTGAGGTTATTTCCACATAGTTTGGCATCCAATTTCTGCAATAATTTATCAAGTCTAAAAATTACATCATCTGCTTTTTAGTTTGTGGTTTAGGCGATAGAAGAATTGCAGTTTTCTTGTTTTCTAGTATTGTTCTTCCTCCTGCACTCAGATTATGTCCCAAGTATTTCACCTGTTGTTTACACATCTGTAATTTATTTTTACTCACTTTATGTCCCTCCTCAGCCAAATGTCTTAATAAGGCCATTGATCACTTTTACATGTTTTAATTTCAGGTGATGCTAGCAAAACATCATCCACATAAATCAAAATTTGGCTATTTTTTGGAGGTTGGAATTTTGCCATGCTGGCATTCATTGCCTGAGAGTAAATAGTTGGATTCTCACAATACCCTTGGGGTAATCGGGTATAAGTATATCTCTGGCCACCAAAGGTAAATGCAAACCAAAACTGACTGTTCTTATCAACAGGTATAGAGAAAAATGAATTACTGATGTCTACAACAGTGAAAACTCTAGCATCTGGTCTGAGTGAATTTAGGAAGGTGTAAGGGTCTGGGACGCATGGTGCTCTCTGAAAGACAGCCTTAAATCTTGAACCATGCGCCATCCTACAGATGGTGCTTGTTTTTTTACTGGAAATATTGGAGTATTACATGGTGAATCATTACATTTTATTATTATACCTGCACCTATTAAGTCAGCAATTACTGGTTTTATACCGTCATATGCATCTTGTTTCAATGGATATTGTCGCACACAAGGTTATGTTCAGTTTTAGGTCTAATTTGTACAGGTAGGGTTCCTTTTATTAATCCAACATCAGTGGAACCTCTCGACCATAATTTCTCTGGTACATCTTTTAACAGTTCTTCTTCTTCTGTAAGCACAAACAGTCACTGCCTAGTGAGGAGATTTTCAGCATGCATGTAAACACCTTTTTGCACTTGGATTGTCCAGAACAATGATTTTCTGGTCAGTCTAGTGGCAGCACTTATAACCATAGTATCAGAGATGTGTTCCCAATCAACTGCATTTTCACCTTTTACCACCATTTTACTCTAATCTCTCCATTTTTCTGTATTACTTTTATACAAAGCAATAAAGGGTACCGTCCACATTTTGAAAAGTCTTACGCTCTCTGGTGATAACAATTTAACTGCTGCAGCTGCATTAGTCTCTCCGTCTGAATAGACATAAGTTACTGTGACTTTTGCTGGTGTGACTTTAGTTAAACTATTTTCATAATTTTCATCAGGGCCTGGTGTAGCTTTGCACCAGAGTGTGATGTGCCGATCCTCCTCTGACATTTTGTCCTGTAATTTAGATATCATCTTTTCTCCCTCTGTCATCAGAGCTGTGGTTCTCATGAGGTGTTTTATTTGGAACATCAAGGGAGTAATAATAAAACAGTTCACCTGTTCCCTGGTGAACAAAAATGTCTCCTTTTTGCAGCTCTGCTTTTCTCTTGAGTACAATGTTTCCCTCAAAACTTAGCATTAATGCTAATCCTAGCAATAGCAGACCATCATGGCGTAGTAGGTTTACAGGACAATCAGAAAACATTAATATGGACATCTGACAGGACTGTCCTTGGGGATCTCTCAACCAAACAGGTTCTGATTGCGGTACTGTGGACATTTTGTCATTAGCAGATCTCACTGTCACACTGTGGTTACTCTGCCTGGAGCCTGGAATAGACTCCTTACGTATCATTCTTCACACACCAGTGTCACAGAAGAAAGTCATAGGTTTTCCATTTACCATTAGCAATGTTTCTGGTTTTACTCCATCCATCAAGAACAAATCTTTTAAGTTTATAATTAAGAACTTCTTTTGTCTCACATTCCACTTTAAAGTCTTTCTCTATTTATTTATTTATTTTCTGTCAACGAATCACATTCTCTTAGTCAATCTTAATCTACTCTTTCCTTATCAGGACAATCTCTGGCTACTGTATATGTCCTTCCTTCCCACAACATTAACATTCTGACATGTTCTATGTAGCTCCACCTCTTCCATCTCCTCCTCCATGTCTCCTACCTCCAAAGCTGCCTCTAAAACTTCCCTGATAGAATATTTCTTCTTCTTTCTGATTAAAGGCTCCTGCTGACTTCCTGTTTCTTTTCTTTCACTTATCTTTACTTTCTCTTATCAACGTGCTTAAACTTTCTAAAGAATTCCCGTTCAATATTCCCATTAATGTAAACCCCTTTTTATGATTTGGTGCCAAAATAAAAGATTTATAACCTCATATTTACCCCATAATTTGAATTGACTCAATGGGTAATATAAATGTAATACTTATACTTTCAATGGCTTATCAATCACACAATGCACACTCACACTGATCTTCCCATACGTATATGGTTGGATCTTATCAAACACGCACTAACTTGGGTGACTTTATTTCAGCCAGGTGGCTGAGCAGCTCTCCCCTATAGTATACAGAGAATATATACCAGAAACTGAAAGACTCACCACAAAGTTTATATCACTTAAATAATTTATACATTCATATGCCCATTTTATTTCAATGGAATATACAGTATGTGCTAATTCTTTCCTTTTCTTACTTTGTGTTCATACTTTTCTTTTGGTATTTCTTTTTTTTTTCTATTTTTATTTTTTCCCCATTATGTTGTAGCTACCCTTTATTATTATTATTATTATTATTATTATTATTATTATTATTATTATTATTTCATGAAGCGCTGCTATTTTTATGTGTTTAATTGACCTCCAATTTATACTATCCTCTATTATCATCTGTCTTAAATTTTAAACTTTTTTTAGGATCCTGTTTTTCAATAAGTTTCCAATCTTAACACTGCAGTGTATCTTTGGCCTTTATTTTACTTATTCCTTTCCCCATTTTAAAAATTTAGTCCAGTCTGTCAACACCTAGGGTGTTCTAAAGACTGGTTTTCTGTCAGTAGGGCAGCAAATCAATTTCCTGTTGTGGTAATTCTCACTTCAACTCTTTCGAGTGGAGAATTCTTGCCTTTGCATCCACACCAGTCTGCTGCTTACGATCCTACTGCTTTGGTACGAAATAATAACACCTAGTGGTATTTTATTTCCATTCACACTCTCACTTTCTCACACAAACGTTTGTCCACGGAATTTAAGCACCTATCTTGCAGGACTCCGCCATCCTTTGATTTAGTCAGCCAATTTACACGGATCTTCCGGACTCCGTCGTCCAAATTTGTTACACGGAATTTGTCGGACTCCGTCGTCCATCAATTATCACGGAATTTATCGGACTCCGTCATCCCTCGTTTACCTGCTAGTGACTAGTATTTTCAGGGTTTGTACTCTTCAGCCAATTTACACGGATATTCCGGACTCCGTCGTCCAAATTTAGTTTACTTTGCGCATCGGCCCACATTCATTCATTTCTTTTTAAACAAGCTTGTACTCACCACTGTTGTCTTCCCTCTCGGAATGCCGTCAACCCGTGGATCCCAGCTGGTGACTAGGAGGCCGGTCCTGGAAAGGATCTGTTAGGCTGCTCCTAGGCTAGCCTGCCGTGGCCACGGTCTTTCCGGTGTCCTCGTCACCCGCTGGAATCCTTAGGTGTGTTGGCATCCGGCTCGAAGGACCAATTTAATGTCAGGTTCAGGCAACCTAGAACATTTAAAACACACTCAAAAAGGAGAGGACAACAGTTTATATTTCTTACTCGCGAGGAGAACGGACAGAGGTGTGCTCGATACAAACGTCTATCCGCTCTAAGGATTTCTCTGCCGAACCCTCTTTTTATTTAGGGCAGTCCCTGTTTACATTTATTTTTCTAAGGGATGGGGGGCAGAAAGACAACAGTAAAACAACATCTGGCATGATGCAATAAAAAAGTGACACAGTCATTCTAATCTGTTTTAGGGCATCCTCTCCTTTGAAGATAACAACCAGTGTCACTCTTATTGTCATTCAGAGGTCGCATCCTGCTCAAATGGCTCCCACCAACACTCTGGTGGTCCCCCTGCTGGTTTCGTCTGCCTAGAAAAGAACTTAAAACATAGTAATACACTTCATACAGATATAAACATTAACATGGCCATGCTACAAAGAATAAAGGAATATAAAAAGAGTAAATATGAGATAAATTATATACATTATTCTAACACTAACCCTGACCAATATGATCATCAATCTAACCGTGAACCATGTTATCATCAATGTAACCGTGAACCAGGTGATCATCTATATAACCCTTAACCAGGTGATCATGAGTCTAACCCTGAACCGTATGATCATCAATCCAACCCTGAACCATGTGATCATCAATCTAACCGTGAACCAGGTGATCATCAATATAACCCTTAACCAGGTGATCATCAGTCTAATCCTGAACCATGTGATCATCAGGCAAATCCTGAACCATGTGATCATCAATGTAACCCTGAACCATGTGATCATCAATCTAACCGTGAACAAGGTGATCATCAATATAACCCTTAAACAGGTGATTATCAGTCTAACCCTGAACCAGGTGATCATCAGTCCAATCCTGAACCATGTGATCATCATTCAGACCCTGAACCATGTGATCATCAATCTAACCCTGAACCAGGTGATCATCAGTCTAACCCTGAACCATGTGATCATCAATCTAACCGTGAACAAGGTGATCATCAATATAACCCTTAAACAGGTGATCATCAGTCTAACCCTGAACCAGGTGATCATCAGTCCAATCCTGAACCATGTCATCATCAATCCAACCCTGAACCATGTGATCATCAATCTAACCGTGACCCAGGTGATCATCAATATAACCCTTAACGACGTGATGATCACCTGGTTCAGGGTTAGCCTGATGATTTGTCTAATCCTGAACCATGTGATCATCAATGTAACCGTCAACCAGGTGATCATCAATATAACCCTTAACCAGGTGATCATGAGTCTAACCCTGAACCATATGATCATCAATCCAACCCTGAACCATGTGATCATCAATGTAACCGTGAACCAGGTGATCATCTATATAACCCTTAACCAGGTGATCATGAGTCTAACCCTGAACCATATGATCATCAATCCAACCCTGAACCATTTAATCATCAATGTAACCGTGAACCAGGTGATCATCAGATCATCAATATAACCCTTAACGAAGTGATCATCAGGCTAACCCTGAACCAGGTGATCAGCAGTCTAATCCTGAACCATGTGATCATCAATCCAACCCTGAACCATGTGATCATCAATGTAACCGTCAACCAGGTGATCATGAGTCTAACCCTGAACCATATGATCATCAATCCAACCCTGAACCATGTGATCATCAGGCAAATCCTGAACCATGTGATCATCAATGTAACCCTGAACCATGTGATCATCAATCTAACCGTGAACAAGGTGATTATCAATATAACCCTTAAACAGGAGATCATCAGTCTAACCCTGAACCAGGTGATCATCAGTCCTATCCTGAACCATGTGATAATCAATCCAACCCTGAACCATGTGATCATCAATATAACCCTTAACGAGGTGATCATCAGTCTAATCCTGAACCATGTGATCATCAATCCAACCCTGAACCTTGTGACCATCAATGTAACCGTCAACCAGGTGATCATCAATATAATCCTTAACCAGTTGATCATGAGTCTAACCCTCAACCATGTGATCATCAATCCAACCGTGAACCATGTGATCATCAATGTAACCGTCAATCAGGTGATCATCAATATAACCCTTAACCAGGTGATCAAGAGTCTAACCCTGAACCATATGATCATCAATCCAACCCTGAACCATGTGATCATCAATGTAACCGTGAACCAGGTGATCATGAGTCTAACCCTGAACCATATGATCATCAATCCAACCCTGAACCATGTGATCATCAATCTAACCGTTAACCAGGTGATTCTCAGTCTAATCTTGAACCATATGATCATCAATCCAACCCTGAACCATGTGATCATCAATCTAACCGTGAACCAGGTGATCATCAATATAACCCTTAACCAGGTGGTCATCAGTGTAATCCTGAACCATGTGATCATCAGGCAAATCCTGAACCATGTGATCATCAATGTAACCCTGAACCATGTGATCATCAATCTAACCGTGAACAAGGTGATCATCAATATAACCCTTAACCAGGTGATCATGAGTCTAACCCTGACCAATATGATCATCAATCCAACCCTGAACCATGTTATCATCAATGTAACCGTGAACCAGGTGATCATCTATATAACCCTTAACCAGGTGATCATGAGTCTAACCCTGAACCATATGATCATCAATCCAACCCTGAACCATGTGATCATCAATCTAACCGTGAACCAGGTGATCATCAATATAACCCTTAACCAGGTGATCATCAGTCTAATCCTGAACCATGTGATCATCAGGCAAATCCTGAACCATGTGATCATCAATGTAACCCTGAACCATGTGATCATCAATCTAACCCTGAACCATGTGGTCATCAAACTAACCCTGAACAATGTGATCATCAGTCTAACCCTGAACCTTGTGATCATCAGTCCAACCCTGGACCATGTGATCATCAATCTAACCGTGAACAAGGTGATCATCAATATAACCCTTAAACAGGTGATCATCAGTCTAACCCTGAACCAGGTGATCATCAGTCCAATCCTGAACCATGTGATCATCAATCTAACCGTGACCCAGGTGATCATCAATATAACCCTTAACGACGTGATGATCACCTGGTTCAGGGTTAGCTTGATGATTTGTCTAATCCTGAACCATGTGATCATCAATGTAACCGTCAACCAGGTGATCATCAATATCACCCTTAACCAGGTGATCATGAGTCTAACCCTGAACCATATGATCATCAATCCAACCCTGAACCATTTAATCATCAATGTAACCGTGAACCAGGTGATCATCAATATAACCCTTAACGAAGTGATCATCAGGCTAACCCTGAACATGGTGATCAGCAGTCTAATCCTGAATCATGTGATCATCAATCCAACCCTGAACCATGTGATCATCAATGTAACCGTCAACCAGGTGATCATGAGTCTAACCCTGAACCATATGATCATCAATCCAATCCTGAACCATGTGATCATCAGGCAAATCCTGAACCATGTGATCATCAATGTAACCCTGAACCATGTGATCATCAATCTAACCGTGAACAAGGTGATTATCAATATAACCCTTAAACAGGAGATCATCAGTCTAACCCTGAACCAGGTCATCATCAGTCCTATCCTGAACCATGTGATCATCAATCCAACCCTGAACCATGTGATCATCAATCTAACCATGAACCAGGTGATCATCAATATAACCCTTAACGAGGTGATCATCAGTCTAATCCTGAACCAGGTGATCATCAATCCAACCCTGAACCATGTGATCATCAATGTAACCGTCAACCAGGTGATCATCAATATAATCCTTAACCAGTTGATCATGAGTCTAACCCTGAACCATGTGATCATCAATCCAACCCTGAACCATGTGATCATCAATGTAACCGTGAACCAGGTGATCATGAGTCTAACCTTGAACCATATGATCATCAATCCAACCCTGAACCATGTGATCATCAATCTAACCGTGACCCAGGTGATTCTCAGTCTAATCTTGAACCATATGATCATCAATCCAACCCTGAACCATGTGATCATCAATCTAACCGTGAACCAGGTGATCATCAATATAACCCTTAACCAGGTGGTCATCAGTGTAATCCTGAACCATGTGATCATCAGGCAAATCCTGAACCATGTGATCATCAATGTAACCCTGAACCATGTGATCATCAATCTAACCGTGAACAAGGTGATCATCAATATAACCCTTAAACAGGTGATCATCAGTCTAACCCTGAACAAGGTGATCATCAGTCCAATCCTGAACCATGTGATCATCAATCCAACCCAGAACCATGTGATCATCAATCTAACCGTGAACCAGGTGATCATCAATATAACCCTTAACGAGGTGATCATCAGGCTAACCCTGAACCAGGTGTTCATCAGTCTAATCCTGAACCATGTGATCATCATCCAATCCTGAACCATATGATCATCAATCTAACCGTGAACCAGGTGATCATCAATATAATCCTTAACGAGGTGATCATCAGGCTAACCCTGAACCAGGTGATCAACAGTCTAATCTTGAACAATGTGATCATCAATCCAACCCTGAACCATGTGATCATCAATGTAACCATGAACCAGGTGATCATCAATATAACCCTTAACCAGGTGATCATGAGTCTAACCCTGAACCATTTGATCAATAATCAAACCCTGAACCATGTGATCATCAATCTAACCGTGAACCAGGTGATAATCAATCTAACGTTGAACCAGGTGATCATCAGTCTAACCTCAATCTAACCCTGAACCATGTGATCATCAATCTAGTCCTGGACCATGTGATCAACAATCTAACCGTGAACAAAGTGATCATCAGTCAAATCCTGAACCATGTGATCATCAATCCAACCCTGGACCATGTGATCATCAGTGCAATCCTGAACCATGTTATCATCAATCCAACCCTGGACCATGTGATCATCAATGTAACCGTGAACCATGTGATCATCAATGTAACCGTGAACCAGGTGATCATCAATATAACCCTTAACCAGGTGATCATCAGTCTAATCCTGAACCATGTGATCATCAATCCAACCCTGAACCATGTTATCATCAATGTAACCGTCAACCAGGTGATCATCAATATAACCCTTAACCAGGTGATCATGAGTCTAACCCTGAACCATATGATCAATAATCAAACCCTGAACCATGTGATCATCAATCTAACCGTGAACCAGGTGATAATCAATCTAACGTTGAACCAGGTGATCATCAGTCTAACCTCAATCTAACCCTGAACCATGTGATCATCATTCAGACCCTGAACCATGTGATCATCAATCTAACCCTGAACCAGGTGATCATCAGTCTAACCCTGAACCATGTGATCATCAATCCAACCCTGAACCATGTGATCATCAATCCAACCCTGAAAAATGTGATCATCAGGCAAATCCTGAACCATGTGATCATCAATGTAACCCTGAACCATGTGATCATCAATCTAACCGTGAACAAGGTGATTATCAATATAACCCTTAAACAGGAGATCATCAGTCTAACCCTGAACCAGGTGATCATCAGTCCTATCCTGAACCATGTGATCATCAATCCAACCCTGAACCATGTGATCATCAATATAACCCTTAACGAGGTGATCATCAGTCTAATCCTGAACCATGTGATCATCAATCCAACCCTGAACCTTGTGATCATCAATGTAACCGTCAACCAGGTGATCATCAATATAATCCTTAACCAGTTGATCATGAGTCTAACCCTGAACCATGTGATCATCAATCCAACCGTGAACCATGTGATCATCAATGTAACCGTCAATCAGGTGATCATCAATATAACCCTTAACCAGGTGATCAAGAGTCTAACCCTGAACCATATGATCATAAATCCAACCCTGAAACATGTGATCATCAATGTAACCGTGAACCAGGTGATCATGAGTCTAACCCTGAACCATATGATCATCAATCCAACCCTGAACCATGTGATCATCAATCTAACCGTTAACCAGGTGATTCTCAGTCTAATCTTGAACCATATGATTATCAATCCAACCCTGAACCATGTGATCATCAATCTAACCGTGAACCAGGTGATCATCAATATAACCCTTAACCAGGTGGTCATCAGTGTAATCCTGAACCATGTGATCATCAGGCAAATCCTGAACCATGTGATCATCAATGTAACCCTGAACCATGTGATCATCAATCTAACCGTGAACAAGGTGATCATCAATATAACCCTTAACCAGGTGATCATGAGTCTAACCCTGACCAATATGATCATCAATCCAACCCTGAACCATGTTATCATCAATGTAACCGTGAACCAGGTGATCATCTATATAACCCTTAACCAGGTGATCATGAGTCTAACCCTGAACCATATGATCATCAATCCAACCCTGAACCATGTGATCATCAATCTAACCGTGAACCAGGTGATCATCAATATAACCCTTAACCAGGTGATCATCAGTCTAATCCTGAACCATGTGATCATCAGGCAAATCCTGAACCATGTGATCATCAATGTAACCCTGAACCATGTGATCATCAATCTAACCCTGAACCATGTGGTCATCAAACTAACCCTGAACAATGTGATCATCAGTCTAACCCTGAACCATGTGATCATCAGTCCAACCCTGGACCAGGTGATCATCAATATAACCCTTAAACAGGTGATCATCAGTCTAACCCTGAACAAGGTTTTCATCAGTCTAATCCTGAACCATGTGATCATCAATCCAACCCTGAACCATATGATCATCAATCTAACTGTGAACCAGGTGATCATCAATATAATCCTTAACGAGGTGATCATCAGGCTAACCCTGAACCAGGTGATCAACAGTCTAATCTTGAACAATGTGATCATCAATCCAACCCTGAACCATGTGATCATCAATGTAACCATGAACCAGGTGATCATCAATATAACCCTTAACCAGGTGATCATGAGTCTAACCCTGAACCATATGATCAATAATCAAACCCTGAACCATGTGATCATCAATCTAACCGTGAACCAGGTGATAATCAATCTAACGTTGAACCAGGTGATCATCAGTCTAACCTCAATCTAACCCTGAACCATGTGATCATCAATCTAGTCCTGGACCATGTGATCAACAATCTAACCGTGAACAAAGTGATCATCAGTCCAATCCTGAACCATGTGATCATCAATCCAACCCTGGACCATGTGATCATCAGTGCAATCCTGAACCATGTTATCATCAATCCAACCCTGGACCATGTGATCATCAATGTAACCGTGAACCATGTGATCATCAATGTAACCGTGAACCAGGTGATCATCAATATAACCCTTAACCAGGTGATCATCAGTGTAACCCTGGACCAGGTGATCATAAGTCTAATCCTGAACCATGTGATCATCAATCCAACCCTGAACCATGTTATCATCAATGTAACCGTCAACCAGGTGATCATCAATATAACCCTTAACCAGGTGATCATGAGTCTAACCCTGAACCATATGATCAATAATCAAACCCTGAACCATGTGATCATCAATCTAACCGTGAACCAGGTGATAATCAATCTAACGTTGAACCAGGTGATCATCAGTCTAACCTCAATCTAACCCTGAACCATGTGATCATCATTCAGACCCTGAACCATGTGATCATCAATCTAACCCTGAACCAGGTGATCATCAGTCTAACCCTGAACCATGTGATCATCATTCAGACCCTGAACCATGTGATCATCAATCTAACCCTGAACCAGGTGATCATAAATCCAACCCTGAACCATGTGATCATCAATCCAACCCTGAACAATGTGATCATCAGTCTAACCCTGAACCATGTGATCATCAATCCAACCCTGGACCATGTGATCATCAATCTAACCGTGACAAGGTGATCATCAATATAACCCTTAAAGAGGTGATCATCAGTCTAACCCTGAACCAGGTGATCATCAGTCTAATCCTGAACCATGTGATCATCAATCCAACCCTGAACCATGTTATCATCAATGTAACCGTCAACCAGGTGATCATCAATATAACCCTTAACCAGGTGATCATGAGTCTAACCCTGACCAATATGATCATCAATCCAACCCTGAACCATGTTATCATCAATGTAACCGTGAACCAGGTGATCATCTATATAACCCTGAACCATGTGATCATCAATGTAACCCTGAACCATGTGATCATCAATCTAACCGTGAACAAGGTGATCATCAATATAACCCTTAAACAGGTGATCATCAGTCTAACCCTGAACCAGGTGATCATCAGTCCAGTCCTGAACCATGTGATCATCATTCAGACCCTGAACCATGTGATCATCAATCTAACCCTGAACCATGTGATCATCAATCCAACCCTGAACCATGTGATCATCAAACTAACCCTGAACAATGTGATCATCAGTCTAACCCTGAACCATGTGATCATCAGTCCAACCCTGGACCATGTGATCATCAATCTAACCGTGAACAAGGTGATCATCAATATAACCCTTAAACAGGTGATCATCAGTCTAACCCTGAACCAGGTGATCATCAGTCCAATCCTGAACCATGTCATCATCAATCCAACCCTGAACCATGTGATCATCAATCTAACCGTGACCCAGGTGATCATCAATATAACCCTTAACGACGTGATGATCACCTGGTTCAGGGTTAGCCTGATGATTTCTCTAATCCTGAACCATGTGATCATCAATGTAACCGTCAACCAGGTGATCATCAATATAACCCTTAACCAGGTGATCATGAGTCTAACCCTGAACCATATGATCATCAATCCAACCCTGAACCATGTGATCATCAATGTAACCGTGAACCAGGTGATCATCTATATAACCCTTAACCAGGTGATCATGAGTCTAACCCTGAACCATATGATCATCAATCCAACCCTGAACCATTTAATCATCAATGTAACCGTGAAACAGGTGATCATCAATATAACCCTTAACGAAGTGATCATCAGGCTAACCCTGAACCAGGTGATCAGCAGTCTAATCCTGAACCATGTGATCATCAATCCAACCCTGAACCATGTGATCATCAATGTAACCGTCAACCAGGTGATCATGAGTCTAACCCTGAACCATATGATCATCAATCCAACCCTGAACCATGTGATCATCAGGCAAATCCTGAACCATGTGATCATCAATCCAACCCTGAACCATGTGATCATCAATCTAACGATGAACCAGGTGATCATCAATATAACCCTTAACGAGGTGATCATCAGTCTAATCCTGAACCAGGTGATCATCAATCCAACCCTGAACCATGTGATCATCAATGTAACCGTCAACCAGGTGATCATCAATATAATCCTTAACCAGTTGATCATGAGTCTAACCCTGAACCATGTGATCATCAATCAAACCGTGAACCATGTGATCATCAATGTAACCGTCAATCAGGTGATCATCAATATAACCCTTAACCAGGTGATCAAGAGTCTAACCCTGAACCATATGATCATCAATCCAACCCTGAACCATGTGATCATCAATGTAACCGTGAACCAGGTGATTCTCAGTCTAATATGGAACCATATGATCATCAATCCAACCCTGAACCATGTGATCATCAATCTAACCGTGAACCAGGTGATCATAAATATAACCCTTAACCAGGTGGTCATCAGTGTAATCCTGAACCATGTGATCATCAGGCAAATCCTGAACCATGTGATCATCAATGTAACCCTGAACCATGTGATCATCAATCTAACCGTGAACAAGGTGATCATCAATATAACCCTTAAACAGGTGATCATCAGTCTAACCCTGAACAAGGTAATCATCAGTCCAATCCTGAACCATGTGATCATCAATCCAACCAAGAACCATGTGATCATCAATCTAACCGTGAACCAGGTGATCATCAATATAACCCTTAACGAGGTGATCATCAGGCTAACCCTGAACCAGGTGATCAACAGTCTAATCTTGAACAATGTGATCATCAATCCAACCCTGAACCATGTGATCATCAATGTAACCCTGAACCATGTGATCATCAATCTAACCGTGAACAAGGTGATCATCAATATAACCCTTAAACAGGTGATCATCAGTCTAACCCTGAACCAGGTGATCATCAGTCCAGTCCTGAACCATGTGATCATCATTCAGACCCTGAACCATGTGATCATCAATCTAACCCTTAACCAGGTGATCATCAGTCTAACCCTGAACCATGTGATCATCAATCCAACCCTGAACCATGTGATCATCAAACTAACCCTGAACAATGTGATCATCAGTCTAACCCTGAACCATGTGATCATCAGTCCAACCCTGGACCATGTGATCATCAATCTAACCGTGAACAAGGTGATCATCAATATAACCCTTAAACAGGTGATCATCAGTCTAACCCTGAACCAGGTGATCATCAGTCCAATCCTGAACCATGTCATCATCAATCCAACCCTGAACCATGTGATCATCAATCTAACCGTGACCCAGGTGATCATCAATATAACCCTTAACGACGTGATGATCACCTGGTTCAGGGTTAGCCTGATGATTTGTCTAATCCTGAACCATGTGATCATCAATGTAACCGTCAACCAGGTGATCATCAATATAACCCTTAACCAGGTGATCATGAGTCTAACCCTGAACCATATGATCATCAATCCAACCCTGAACCATGTGATCATCAATGTAACCGTGAACCAGGTGATCATCTATATAACCCTTAACCAGGTGATCATGAGTCTAACCCTGAACCATATGATCATCAATCCAACCCTGAACCATTTAATCATCAATGTAACCGTGAAACAGGTGATCATCAATATAACCCTTAACGAAGTGATCATCAGGCTAACCCTGAACCATGTGATCATCAATCAAACCGTGAACCATGTGATCATCAATGTAACCGTCAATCAGGTGATCATCAATATAACCCTTAACCAGGTGATCAAGAGTCTAACCCTGAACCATATGATCATCAATCCAACCCTGAACCATGTGGTCATCAATGTAACCGTGAACCAGGTGATCATCAATATAACCCTTAACCAGGTGGTCATCAGTGTAATCCTGAACCATGTGATCATCAGGCAAATCCTGAACCATGTGATCATCAATGTAACCCTGAACCATGTGATCATCAATCTAACCGTGAACAAGGTGATCATCAATATAACCCTTAAACAGGTGATCATCAGTCTAACCCTGAACCAGGTGATCATCAGTCCAGTCCTGAACCATGTGATCATCATTCAGACCCTGAGCCATGTGATCATCAATCTAACCCTGAACCAGGTGATCATCAGTCTAACCGTGAACAAGGTGATCATCAATATAACCCTTAAACAGGTGATCATCAGTCTAACCCTGAACCAGGTGATCATCAGTCCAGTCCTGAACCATGTGATCATCATTCAGACCCTGAACCATGTGATCATCAATCTAACCCTTAACCAGGTGATCATCAGTCTAACCCTGAACCATGTGATCATCAATCCAACCCTGAACCATGTGATCATCAAACTAACCCTGAACAATGTGATCATCAGTCTAACCCTGAACCATGTGATCATCAGTCCAACCCTGGACCATGTGATCATCAATCTAACCGTGAACAAGGTGATCATCAATATAACCCTTAAACAGGTGATCATCAGTCTAACCCTGAACCAGGTGATCATCAGTCCAATCCTGAACCATGTCATCATCAATCCAACCCTGAACCATGTGATCATCAATCTAACCGTGACCCAGGTGATCATCAATATAACCCTTAACGACGTGATGATCACCTGGTTCAGGGTTAGCCTGATGATTTGTCTAATCCTGAACCATGTGATCATCAATGTAACCGTCAACCAGGTGATCATCAATATAACCCTTAACCAGGTGATCATGAGTCTAACCCTGAACCATATGATCATCAATCCAACCCTGAACCATGTGATCATCAATGTAACCGTGAACCAGGTGATCATCTATATAACCCTTAACCAGGTGATCATGAGTCTAACCCTGAACCATATGATCATCAATCCAACCCTGAACCATTTAATCATCAATGTAACCGTGAAACAGGTGATCATCAATATAACCCTTAACGAAGTGATCATCAGGCTAACCCTGAACCATGTGATCATCAATCAAACCGTGAACCATGTGATCATCAATGTAACCGTCAATCAGGTGATCATCAATATAACCCTTAACCAGGTGATCAAGAGTCTAACCCTGAACCATATGATCATCAATCCAACCCTGAACCATGTGGTCATCAATGTAACCGTGAACCAGGTGATCATCAATATAACCCTTAACCAGGTGGTCATCAGTGTAATCCTGAACCATGTGATCATCAGGCAAATCCTGAACCATGTGATCATCAATGTAACCCTGAACCATGTGATCATCAATCTAACCGTGAACAAGGTGATCATCAATATAACCCTTAAACAGGTGATCATCAGTCTAACCCTGAACCAGGTGATCATCAGTCCAGTCCTGAACCATGTGATCATCATTCAGACCCTGAGCCATGTGATCATCAATCTAACCCTGAACCAGGTGATCATCAGTCTAACCCTGAACCATGTGATCATCAATCCAACCCTGAACCATGTGATCATCAAACTAACCCTGAACAATGTGATCATCAGTCTAACCCTGAACCATGTGATCATCAGTCCAACCCTGAACCATGTGATCATCAATCTAACCGTGACCCAGGTGATCATCAATATAACCCTTAACGACGTGATGATCACCTGGTTCAGGGTTAGCCTGATGATTTGTCTAATCCTGAACCATGTGATCATCAATGTAACCGTCAACCAGGTGATCATCAATATAACCCTTAACCAGGTGATCATGAGTCTAACCCTGAACCATATGATCATCAATCCAACCCTGAACCATGTGATCATCAATGTAACCGTGAACCAGGTGATCATCTATATAACCCTTAACCAGGTGATCATGAGTCTAACCCTGAACCATATGATCATCAATCCAACCCTGAACCATTTAATCATCAATGTAACCGTGAAACAGGTGATCATCAATATAACCCTTAACGAAGTGATCATCAGGCTAACCCTGAACCAGGTGATCAGCAGTCTAATCCTGAACCATGTGATCATCAATCCAACCCTGAACCATGTGATCATCAGGCAAATCCTGAACCATGTGATCATCAATCCAACCCTGAACCATGTGATCATCAATCTAACGATGAACCAGGTGATCATCAATATAACCCTTAACGAGGTGATCATCAGTCTAATCCTGAACCAGGTGATCATCAATCCAACCCTGAACCATGTGATCATCAATGTAACCGTCAACCAGGTGATCATCAATATAATCCTTAACCAGTTGATCATGAGTCTAACCCTGAACCATGTGATCATCAATCAAACCGTGAACCATGTGATCATCAATGTAACCGTCAATCAGGTGATCATCAATATAACCCTTAACCAGGTGATCAAGAGTCTAACCCTGAACCATATGATCATCAATCCAACCCTGAACCATGTGATCATCAATGTAACCGTGAACCAGGTGATCATGAGTCTAACCCTGAACCATATGATCATCAATCCAACCCTGAACCATGTGATCATCAATCTAACCGTGAACCAGGTGATCATGAGTCTAACCCTGAACCATATGATCATCAATCCAACCCTGAACCATGTGATCATCAATCTAACCGCGAACCAGGTGATCATCAATATAACCCTTAACCAGGTGGTCATCAGTGTAATCCTGAACCATGTGATCATCAGGCAAATCCTGAACCATGTGATCATCAATGTAACCCTGAACCATGTGATCATCAATCTAACCGTGAACAAGGTGATCATCAATATAACCCTTAAACAGGTGATCATCAGTCTAACCCTGAACAAGGTGATCATCAGTCCAATCCTGAACCATGTGATCATCAATCCAACCAAGAACCATGTGATCGTCAATCTAACCGTGAACCAGGTGATCATCAATATAACCCTTAACGAGGTGATCATCAGGCTAACCCTGAACCAGGTGTTCATCAGTCTAATCCTGAACCAGGTGATCATCAATATAATCCTTAACGAGGTGATCATCAGGCTAACCCTGAACCAGGTGATCAACAGTCTAATCTTGAACAATGTGATCATCAATCCAACCCTGAACCATGTGATCATCAATGTAACCATGAACCAGGTGATCATCAATATAACCCTTAACCAGGTGATCATGAGTCTAACCCTGAACCATATGATCAATAATCAAACCCTGAACCATGTGATCATCAATCTAACCGTGAACCAGGTGATAATCAATCTAACGTTGAACCAGGTGATCATCAGTCTAACCCTGAACCAGGTGATCATCAGTCCAATCCTGAACCATGTCATCATCAATCCAACCCTGAACCATGTGATCATCAATCTAACCGTGACCCAGGTGATCATCCATATAACCCTTAACGACGTGATGATCACCTGGTTCAGGGTTAGCCTGATGATTTGTCTAATCCTGAACCATGTGATCATCAATGTAACCGTCAACCAGGTGATCATCAATATAACCCTTAACCAGGTGATCATGAGTCTAACCCTGAACCATATGATCATCAATCCAACCCTGAACCATGTGATCATCAATGTAACCGTGAACCAGGTGATCATCTATATAACCCTTAACCAGGTGATCATGAGTCTAACCCTGAACCATATGATCATCAATCCAACCCTGAACCATTTAATCATCAATGTAACCGTGAAACAGGTGATCATCAATATAACCCTTAACGAAGTGATCATCAGGCTAACCCTGAACCATGTGATCATCAATCAAACCGTGAACCATGTGATCATCAATGTAACCGTCAATCAGGTGATCATCAATATAACCCTTAACCAGGTGATCAAGAGTCTAACCCTGAACCATATGATCATCAATCCAACCCTGAACCATGTGATCATCAATGTAACCGTGAACCAGGTGATTCTCAGTCTAATATGGAACCATATGATCATCAATCCAACCCTGAACCATGTGATCATCAATCTAACCGTGAACCAGGTGATCATCAATATAACCCTTAACCAGGTGGTCATCAGTGTAATCCTGAACCATGTGATCATCAGGCAAATCCTGAACCATGTGATCATCAATGTAACCCTGAACCATGTGATCATCAATCTAACCGTGAACAAGGTGATCATCAATATAACCCTTAAACAGGTGATCATCAGTCTAACCCTGAACCAGGTGATCATCAGTCCAGTCCTGAACCATGTGATCATCATTCAGACCCTGAACCATGTGATCATCAATCTAACCCTGAACCAGGTGATCATCAGTCTAACCCTGAACCATGTGATCATCAATCCAACCCTGAACCATGTGATCATCAAACTAACCCTGAACAATGTGATCATCAGTCTAACCCTGAACCATGTGATCATCAGTCCAACCCTGAACCATGTGATCATCAATCTAACCGTGACCCAGGTGATCATCAATATAACCCTTAACGACGTGATGATCACCTGGTTCAGGGTTAGCCTGATGATTTGTCTAATCCTGAACCATGTGATCATCAATGTAACCGTCAACCAGGTGATCATCAATATAACCCTTAACCAGGTGATCATGAGTCTAACCCTGAACCATATGATCATCAATCCAACCCTGAACCATGTGATCATCAATGTAACCGTGAACCAGGTGATCATCTATATAACCCTTAACCAGGTGATCATGAGTCTAACCCTGAACCATATGATCATCAATCCAACCCTGAACCATTTAATCATCAATGTAACCGTGAAACAGGTGATCATCAATATAACCCTTAACGAAGTGATCATCAGGCTAACCCTGAACCATGTGATCATCAATCAAACCGTGAACCATGTGATCATCAATGTAACCGTCAATCAGGTGATCATCAATATAACCCTTAACCAGGTGATCAAGAGTCTAACCCTGAACCATATGATCATCAATCCAACCCTGAACCATGTGATCATCAATGTAACCGTGAACCAGGTGATTCTCAGTCTAATATGGAACCATATGATCATCAATCCAACCCTGAACCATGTGATCATCAATCTAACCGTGAACCAGGTGATCATCAATATAACCCTTAACCAGGTGGTCATCAGTGTAATCCTGAACCATGTGATCATCAGGCAAATCCTGAACCATGTGATCATCAATGTAACCCTGAACCATGTGATCATCAATCTAACCGTGAACAAGGTGATCATCAATATAACCCTTAAACAGGTGATCATCAGTCTAACCCTGAACCAGGTGATCATCAGTCCAGTCCTGAACCATGTGATCATCATTCAGACCCTGAACCATGTGATCATCAATCTAACCCTGAACCAGGTGATCATCAGTCTAACCCTGAACCATGTGATCATCAATCCAACCCTGAACCATGTGATCATCAAACTAACCCTGAACAATGTGATCATCAGTCTAACCCTGAACCATGTGATCATCAGTCCAACCCTGAACCATGTGATCATCAATCTAACCGTGACCCAGGTGATCATCAATATAACCCTTAACGACGTGATGATCACCTGGTTCAGGGTTAGCCTGATGATTTGTCTAATCCTGAACCATGTGATCATCAATGTAACCGTCAACCAGGTGATCATCAATATAACCCTTAACCAGGTGATCATGAGTCTAACCCTGAACCATATGATCATCAATCCAACCCTGAACCATGTGATCATCAATGTAACCGTGAACCAGGTGATCATCTATATAACCCTTAACCAGGTGATCATGAGTCTAACCCTGAACCATATGATCATCAATCCAACCCTGAACCATTTAATCATCAATGTAACCGTGAAACAGGTGATCATCAATATAACCCTTAACGAAGTGATCATCAGGCTAACCCTGAACCAGGTGATCAGCAGTCTAATCCTGAACCATGTGATCATCAATCCAACCCTGAACCATGTGATCATCAATGTAACCGTCAACCAGGTGATCATGAGTCTAACCCTGAACCATATGATCATCAATCCAACCCTGAACCATGTGATCATCAGGCAAATCCTGAACCATGTGATCATCAATCCAACCCTGAACCATGTGATCATCAATCTAACGATGAACCAGGTGATCATCAATATAACCCTTAACGAGGTGATCATCAGTCTAATCCTGAACCAGGTGATCATCAATCCAACCCTGAACCATGTGATCATCAATGTAACCGTCAACCAGGTGATCATCAATATAATCCTTAACCAGTTGATCATGAGTCTAACCCTGAACCATGTGATCATCAATCAAACCGTGAACCATGTGATCATCAATGTAACCGTCAATCAGGTGATCATCAATATAACCCTTAACCAGGTGATCAAGAGTCTAACCCTGAACCATATGATCATCAATCGAACCCTGAACCATGTGATCATCAATGTAACCGTGAACCAGGTGATCATGAGTCTAACCCTGAACCATATGATCATCAATCCAACCCTGAACCATGTGATCATCAATCTAACCGTGAACCAGGTGATTCTCAGTCTAATATGGAACCATATGATCATCAATCCAACCCTGAACCATGTGATCATCAATCTAACCGTGAACCAGGTGATCATCAATATAACCCTTAACCAGGTGGTCATCAGTGTAATCCTGAACCATGTGATCATCAGGCAAATCCTGAACCATGTGATCATCAATGTAACCCTGAACCATGTGATCATCAATCTAACCGTGAACAAGGTGATCATCAATATAACCCTTAAACAGGTGATCATCAGTCTAACCCTGAACAAGGTGATCATCAGTCCAATCCTGAACCATGTGATCATCAATCCAACCAAGAACCATGTGATCATCAATCTAACCGTGAACCAGGTGATCATCAATATAACCCTTAACGAGGTGATCATCAGGCTAACCCTGAACCAGGTGTTCATCAGTCTAATCCTGAACCAGGTGATCATCAATATAATCCTTAACGAGGTGATCATCAGGCTAACCCTGAACCAGGTGATCAACAGTCTAATCTTGAACAATGTGATCATCAATCCAACCCTGAACCATGTGATCATCAATGTAACCATGAACCAGGTGATCATCAATATAACCCTTAACCAGGTGATCATGAGTCTAACCCTGAACCATATGATCAATAATCAAACCCTGAACCATGTGATCATCAATCTAACCGTGAACCAGGTGATAATCAATCTAACGTTGAACCAGGTGATCATCAGTCTAACCTCAATCTAACCCTGAACCATGTGATCATCAATCTAGTCCTGGACCATGTGATCAACAATCTAACCGTGAACAAAGTGATCATCAGTCCAATCCTGAACCATGTGATCATCAATCCAACCCTGGACCATGTGATCATCAGTGCAATCCTGAACCATGTTATCATCAATCCAACCCTGGACCATGTGATCATCAATGTAACCGTGAGCCATGTGATCATCAATGAAACCATGAACCAGGTGATCATCAATATAACCCTTAACCAGGTGATCATCAGTCTAACCCTGGACCAGGTGATCATCAGTCTAATCCTGAACCATGTGATCATCAATCCAACCCTGAACCATGTTATCATCAATGTAACCGTCAACCAGGTGATCATCAATATAACCCTTAACCAGGTGATCATGAGTCTAACCCTGAACCATATGATCAATAATCAAACCCTGAACCATGTGATCATCAATCTAACCGTGAACCAGGTGATAATCAATCTAACGTTGAACCAGGTGATCATCAGTCTAACCTCAATCTAACCCTGAACCATGTGATCATCATTCAGACCCTGAACCATGTGATCATCAATCTAACCCTGAACCAGGTGATCATCAGTCTAACCCTGAACCATGTGATCATCAATCCAACCCTGAACCATGTGATCATCAATCCAACCCTGAACAATGTGATCATCAGTCTAACCCTGAACCATGTGATCATCAATCCAACCCTGGACCATGTGATCATCAATCTAACCGTGACAAGGTGATCATCAATATAACCCCTTAAACAGGTGATCATCAGTCTAACCCTGAACCAGGTGATCATCAGTCTAATCCTGAACCATGTGATCATCAATCCAACCCTGAACCATGTCATCATCAATGTAACCGTCAACCAGGTGATCATCAATATAACCCTTAACCAGGTGATCATGAGTCTAACCCTGACCAATATGATCATCAATCCAACCCTGAACCATGTTATCATCAATGTAACCGTGAACCAGGTGATCATCTATATAACCCTGAACCATATGATCATCAATCCAACCCTGAACCATGTGATCATCAATCTAACCGTGAACAAGGTGATCATCAATATAACCCTTAAACAGGTGATCATCAGTCTAACCCTGAACAAGGTGATCATCAGTCCAATCCTGAACCATGTGATCATCAATCCAACCAAGAACCATGTGATCATCAATCTAACCGTGAACCAGGTGATCATCAATATAACCCTTAACGAGGTGATCATCAGGCTAACCCTGAACCAGGTGTTCATCAGTCTAATCCTGAACCAGGTGATCATCAATATAATCCTTAACGAGGTGATCATCAGGCTAACTCTGAACCAGGTGATCAACAGTCTAATCTTGAACAATGTGATCATCAATCCAACCCTGAACCATGTGATCATCAATGTAACCCTGAACCATGTGATCATCAATCTAACCGTGAACAAGGTGATCATCAATATAACCCTTAAACAGGTGATCATCAGTCTAACCCTGAACCAGGTGATCATCAGTCCAGTCCTGAACCATGTGATCATCAGTCAGACCCTGAACCATGTGATCATCAATCTAACCCTGAACCAGGTGATCATCAGTCTAACCCTGAACCATGTGATCATCATTCCAACCCTGAACCATGTGATCATCAAACTAACCCTGAACAATGTGATCATCAGTCTAACCCTGAACCATGTGATCATCAGTCCAACCCTGGACCATGTGATCATCAATCTAACCGTGAACAAGGTGATCATCAATATAACCCTTAAACAGGTGATCATCAGTCTAACCCTGAACCAGGTGATCATCAGTCCAATCCTGAACCATGTCATCATCAATCCAACCCTGAACCATGTGATCATCAATCTAACCGTGACCCAGGTGATCATCAATATAACCCTTAACCAGGTGATCATGAGTCTAACCCTGAACCATATGATCATCAATCCAACCCTGAACCATGTGATCATCAATGTAACCGTGAACCAGGTGATCATCTATATAACCCTTAACCAGGTGATCATGAGTCTAACCCTGAACCATATGATCATCAATCCAACCCTGAACCATTTAATCATCAATGTAACCGTGAACCAGGTGATCATCAATATAACCCTTAACGAAGTGATCATCAGGCTAACCCTGAACCAGGTGATCAGCAGTCTAATCCTGAACCATGTGATCATCAATCCAACCCTGAACCATGTGATCATCAATGTAACCGTCAACCAGGTGATCATGAGTCTAACCCTGAACCATATGATCATCAATCCAACCCTGAACAATGTGATCATCAGTCTAACCCTGAACCATGTGATCATCAATCCAACCCTGGACCATGTGATCATCAATCTAACCGTGACAAGGTGATCATCAATATAACCCCTTAAACAGGTGATCATCAGTCTAACCCTGAACCAGGTGATCATCAGTCTAATCCTGAACCATGTGATCATCAATCCAACCCTGAACCATGTCATCATCAATGTAACCGTCAACCAGGTGATCATCAATATAACCCTTAACCAGGTGATCATGAGTCTAACCCTGACCAATATGATCATCAATCCAACCCTGAACCATGTTATCAATGTAACCGTGAACAAGGTGATCATGAGTCTAACCCTGAACCATATGATCATCAATCCAACCCTGAACCATGTGATCATCAATCTAACCGTGAACAAGGTGATCATCAATATAACCCTTAAACAGGTGATCATCAGTCTAACCCTGAACAAGGTGATCATCAGTCCAATCCTGAACCATGTGATCATCAATCCAACCAAGAACCATGTGATCATCAATCTAACCGTGAACCAGGTGATCATCAATATAACCCTTAACGAGGTGATCATCAGGCTAACCCTGAACCAGGTGTTCATCAGTCTAATCCTGAACCAGGTGATCATCAATATAATCCTTAACGAGGTGATCATCAGGCTAACCCTGAACCAGGTGATCAACAGTCTAATCTTGAACAATGTGATCATCAATCCAACCCTGAACCATGTGATCATCAATGTAACCCTGAACCATGTGATCATCAATCTAACCGTGAACAAGGTGATCATCAATATAACCCTTAAACAGGTGATCATCAGTCTAACCCTGAACCAGGTGATCATCAGTCCAGTCCTGAACCATGTGATCATCATTCAGACCCTGAACCATGTGATCATCAATCTAACCCTGAACCAGGTGATCATCAGTCTAACCCTGAACCATGTGATCATCAATCCAACCCTGAACCATGTGATCATCAAACTAACCCTGAACAATGTGATCATCAGTCTAACCCTGAACCATGTGATCATCAGTCCAACCCTGAACCATGTGATCATCAATCCAACCCTGAACCATGTGATCATCAAACTAACCCTGAACAATGTGATCATCAGTCTAACCCTGAACCATGTGATCATCAGTCCAACCCTGAACCATGTGATCATCAATCTAACCGTGACCCAGGTGATCATCAATATAACCCTTAACGACGTGATGATCACCTGGTTCAGGGTTAGCCTGATGATTTGTCTAATCCTGAACCATGTGATCATCAATGTAACCGTCAACCAGGTGATCATCAATATAACCCTTAACCAGGTGATCATGAGTCTAACCCTGAACCATATGATCATCAATCCAACCCTGAACCATGTGATCATCAATGTAACCGTGAACCAGGTGATCATCTATATAACCCTTAACCAGGTGATCATGAGTCTAACCCTGAACCATATGATCATCAATCCAACCCTGAACCATTTAATCATCAATGTAACCGTGAAACAGGTGATCATCAATATAACCCTTAACGAAGTGATCATCAGGCTAACCCTGAACCAGGTGATCAGCAGTCTAATCCTGAACCATGTGATCATCAATCCAACCCTGAACCATGTGATCATCAGGCAAATCCTGAACCATGTGATCATCAATCCAACCCTGAACCATGTGATCATCAATCTAACGATGAACCAGGTGATCATCAATATAACCCTTAACGAGGTGATCATCAGTCTAATCCTGAACCAGGTGATCATCAATCCAACCCTGAACCATGTGATCATCAATGTAACCGTCAACCAGGTGATCATCAATATAATCCTTAACCAGTTGATCATGAGTCTAACCCTGAACCATGTGATCATCAATCAAACCGTGAACCATGTGATCATCAATGTAACCGTCAATCAGGTGATCATCAATATAACCCTTAACCAGGTGATCAAGAGTCTAACCCTGAACCATATGATCATCAATCGAACCCTGAACCATGTGATCATCAATGTAACCGTGAACCAGGTGATCATGAGTCTAACCCTGAACCATATGATCATCAGTCCAACCCTGAACCATGTGATCATCAATCTAACCGTGAACCAGGTGATTCTCAGTCTAATATGGAACCATATGATCATCAATCCAACCCTGAACCATGTGATCATCAATCTAACCGTGAACCAGGTGATCATCAATATAACCCTTAACCAGGTGGTCATCAGTGTAATCCTGAACCATGTGATCATCAGGCAAATCCTGAACCATGTGATCATCAATGTAACCCTGAACCATGTGATCATCAATCTAACCGTGAACAAGGTGATCATCAATATAACCCTTAAACAGGTGATCATCAGTCTAACCCTGAACAAGGTGATCATCAGTCCAATCCTGAACCATGTGATCATCAATCCAACCAAGAACCATGTGATCATCAATCTAACCGTGAACCAGGTGATCATCAATATAACCCTTAACGAGGTGATCATCAGGCTAACCCTGAACCAGGTGTTCATCAGTCTAATCCTGAACCAGGTGATCATCAATATAATCCTTAACGAGGTGATCATCAGGCTAACCCTGAACCAGGTGATCAACAGTCTAATCTTGAACAATGTGATCATCAATCCAACCCTGAACCATGTGATCATCAATGTAACCATGAACCAGGTGATCATCAATATAACCCTTAACCAGGTGATCATGAGTCTAACCCTGAACCATATGATCAATAATCAAACCCTGAACCATGTGATCATCAATCTAACCGTGAACCAGGTGATAATCAATCTAACGTTGAACCAGGTGATCATCAGTCTAACCTCAATCTAACCCTGAACCATGTGATCATCAATCTAGTCCTGGACCATGTGATCAACAATCTAACCGTGAACAAAGTGATCATCAGTCCAATCCTGAACCATGTGATCATCAATCCAACCCTGGACCATGTGATCATCAGTGCAATCCTGAACCATGTTATCATCAATCCAACCCTGGACCATGTGATCATCAATGTAACCGTGAGCCATGTGATCATCAATGAAACCATGAACCAGGTGATCATCAATATAACCCTTAACCAGGTGATCATCAGTCTAACCCTGGACCAGGTGATCATCAGTCTAATCCTGAACCATGTGATCATCAATCCAACCCTGAACCATGTTATCATCAATGTAACCGTCAACCAGGTGATCATCAATATAACCCTTAACCAGGTGATCATGAGTCTAACCCTGAACCATATGATCAATAATCAAACCCTGAACCATGTGATCATCAATCTAACCGTGAACCAGGTGATAATCAATCTAACGTTGAACCAGGTGATCATCAGTCTAACCTCAATCTAACCCTGAACCATGTGATCATCATTCAGACCCTGAACCATGTGATCATCAATCTAACCCTGAACCAGGTGATCATCAGTCTAACCCTGAACCATGTGATCATCAATCCAACCCTGAACCATGTGATCATCAATCCAACCCTGAACAATGTGATCATCAGTCTAACCCTGAACCATGTGATCATCAATCCAACCCTGGACCATGTGATCATCAATCTAACCGTGACAAGGTGATCATCAATATAACCCCTTAAACAGGTGATCATCAGTCTAACCCTGAACCAGGTGATCATCAGTCTAATCCTGAACCATGTGATCATCAATCCAACCCTGAACCATGTCATCATCAATGTAACCGTCAACCAGGTGATCATCAATATAACCCTTAACCAGGTGATCATGAGTCTAACCCTGACCAATATGATCATCAATCCAACCCTGAACCATGTTATCATCAATGTAACCGTGAACCAGGTGATCATCTATATAACCCTGAACCATATGATCATCAATCCAACCCTGAACCATGTGATCATCAATCTAACCGTGAACAAGGTGATCATCAATATAACCCTTAAACAGGTGATCATCAGTCTAACCCTGAACAAGGTGATCATCAGTCCAATCCTGAACCATGTGATCATCAATCCAACCAAGAACCATGTGATCATCAATCTAACCGTGAACCAGGTGATCATCAATATAACCCTTAACGAGGTGATCATCAGGCTAACCCTGAACCAGGTGTTCATCAGTCTAATCCTGAACCATATGATCATCAATCCAACCCTGAACCATTTAATCATCAATGTAACCGTGAACCAGGAGATCATCAGATCATCAATATAACCATTAACGAAGTGATCATCAGGCTAACCCTGAACCAGGTGATCAGCAGTCTAATCCTGAACCATGTGATCATCAATCCAACCCTGAAACATGTGATCATCAATGTAACCGTCAACCAGGTGATCATGAGTCTAACCCTGAACCATGTGATCATCAATCCAACCCTGAACCATGTGATCATCAATCCAACCCTGAACAATGTGATCATCAGTCTAACCCTGAACCGTGTGATCATCAATCCAACCCTGGACCATGTGATCATCATTCCAACCCTGAACCATGTGATCATCAAACTAACCCTGAACAATGTGATCATCAGTCTAACCCTGAACCATGTGATCATCAGTCCAACCCTGGACCATGTGATCATCAATCTAACCGTGAACAAGGTGATCATCAATATAACCCTTAAACAGGTGATCATCAGTCTAACCCTGAACCAGGTGATCATCAGTCCAATCCTGAACCATGTCATCATCAATCCAACCCTGAACCATGTGATCATCAATCTAACCGTGACCCAGGTGATCATCAATATAACCCTTAACCAGGTGATCATGAGTCTAACCCTGAACCATATGATCATCAATCCAACCCTGAACCATGTGATCATCAATGTAACCGTGAACCAGGTGATCATCTATATAACCCTTAACCAGGTGATCATGAGTCTAACCCTGAACCATATGATCATCAATCCAACCCTGAACCATTTAATCATCAATGTAACCGTGAACCAGGTGATCATCAATATAACCCTTAACGAAGTGATCATCAGGCTAACCCTGAACCAGGTGATCAGCAGTCTAATCCTGAACCATGTGATCATCAATCCAACCCTGAACCATGTGATCATCAATGTAACCGTCAACCAGGTGATCATGAGTCTAACCCTGAACCATATGATCATCAATCCAACCCTGAACAATGTGATCATCAGTCTAACCCTGAACCATGTGATCATCAATCCAACCCTGGACCATGTGATCATCAATCTAACCGTGACAAGGTGATCATCAATATAACCCCTTAAACAGGTGATCATCAGTCTAACCCTGAACCAGGTGATCATCAGTCTAATCCTGAACCATGTGATCATCAATCCAACCCTGAACCATGTCATCATCAATGTAACCGTCAACCAGGTGATCATCAATATAACCCTTAACCAGGTGATCATGAGTCTAACCCTGACCAATATGATCATCAATCCAACCCTGAACCATGTTATCAATGTAACCGTGAACAAGGTGATCATGAGTCTAACCCTGAACCATATGATCATCAATCCAACCCTGAACCATGTGATCATCAATCTAACCGTGAACAAGGTGATCATCAATATAACCCTTAAACAGGTGATCATCAGTCTAACCCTGAACAAGGTGATCATCAGTCCAATCCTGAACCATGTGATCATCAATCCAACCAAGAACCATGTGATCATCAATCTAACCGTGAACCAGGTGATCATCAATATAACCCTTAACGAGGTGATCATCAGGCTAACCCTGAACCAGGTGTTCATCAGTCTAATCCTGAACCAGGTGATCATCAATATAATCCTTAACGAGGTGATCATCAGGCTAACCCTGAACCAGGTGATCAACAGTCTAATCTTGAACAATGTGATCATCAATCCAACCCTGAACCATGTGATCATCAATGTAACCCTGAACCATGTGATCATCAATCTAACCGTGAACAAGGTGATCATCAATATAACCCTTAAACAGGTGATCATCAGTCTAACCCTGAACCAGGTGATCATCAGTCCAGTCCTGAACCATGTGATCATCATTCAGACCCTGAACCATGTGATCATCAATCTAACCCTGAACCAGGTGATCATCAGTCTAACCCTGAACCATGTGATCATCAATCCAACCCTGAACCATGTGATCATCAAACTAACCCTGGACAATGTGATCATCAGTCTAACCCTGAACCATGTGATCATCAGTCCAACCCTGGACCATGTGATCATCAATCTAACCGTGAACAAGGTGATCATCAATATAACCCTTAAACAGGTGATCATCGGTCTAACCCTGAACCATGTGATCATCAATCCAACCCTGAACCATGTGATCATCAATCTAACCATGAACCAGGTGATCATCAATATAACCCTTAACGAGGTGATCATCAGTCTAATCCTGAACCAGGTGATCATCAATCCAACCCTGAACCATGTGATCATCAATGTAACCGTCAACCAGGTGATCATCAATATAATCCTTAACCAGTTGATCATGAGTCTAACCCTGAACCATGTGATCATCAATCCAACCGTGAACCATGTGATCATCAATGTAACCGTCAATCAGGTGATATTCAATATAACCCTTAACCAGGTGATCAAGAGTCTAACCCTGAACCATATGATCATCAATCCAACCCTGAACCATGTGATCATCAATGTAACCGTGAACCAGGTGATCATGAGTCTAACCCTGAACCATATGATCATCAATCCAACCCTGAACCATGTGATCATCAATCTAACCGTGAACCAGGTGATTCTCAGTCTAATCTTGAACCATATGATCATCAATCCAACCCTGAACCATGTGATCATCAATCTAACCGTGAACCAGGTGATCATCAATATAACCCTTAACCAGGTGGTCATCAGTGTAATCCTGAACCATGTGATCATCAGGCAAATCCTGAACCATGTGATCATCAATGTAACCCTGAACCATGTGATCATCAATCTAACCGTGAACCAGGTGATCATCAATATAACCCTTAACGAGGTGATCATCAGGCTAACCCTGAACCAGGTGTTCATCAGTCTAATCCTGAACCATGTGATCATCAATCCAACCCTGAACCATATGATCATCAATCTAACCGTGAACCAGGTGACCATCAATATAATCCTTAACGAGGTGATCATCAGGCTAACCCTGAGCCAGGTGATCAACAGTCTAATCTTGAACAAAGTGATCATCAATCCAACCCTGAACCATGTGATCATCAATGTAACCATGAACCAGGTGATCATCAATATAACCCTTAAGCAGGTGATCATGAGTCTAACCCTGAACCATATGATCAATAATCAAACCCTGAACCATGTGATCATCAATCTAACCGTGAACCAGGTGATAATCTAACGTTGAACCAGGTGATCATCAGTCTAACCTCAATCTAACCCTGAACCATGTGATCATCAATCTAGTCCTGGACCATGTGATCAACAATCTAACCGTGAACAAAGTGATCATCAGTCCAATCCTGAACCATGTGATCATCAATCCAACCCTGGACCATGTGATCATCAGTGCAATCCTGAACCATGTTATCATCAATCCAACCCTGGACCATGTGATCATCAATGTAACCGTGAACCATGTGATCATCAATGTAACCGTGAACCAGGTGATCATCAATATAACCCTTAACCAGGTGATCATCAGTGTAACCCTGGACCAGGTGATCATCAGTCTAATCCTGAACCATGTGATCATCAATCCAACCCTGGACCATGTGATCATCAATGTAACCGTGAACAAGGTGATGATCAATCCAACCCTTAAACAGGTGATCATCAGTCAAACCCTGAACCAGGTGATCGTCAGTCCAATCATGGACCATGTGATCATCAATCCAACCCTGAACCATGTGATCATCAATCCAACCCTGAACCATGTGATCATCAATCTAACCGTGAACCAGGTGATCATCAATATAACCCTTAACCAGGTGATCATCAGTCTAATCCTGAACCATGTGATCATCAGTCCAATCCTGAACCATGTGATCATCAATCCAACCCTGAACCATGTGATCATCAATCTAACCGTGAACCAGGTGATCATCAATATAACCCTTAACGAGGTGATCATCAGGCTAACCCTGAACCAGGTGATCATCAGTCTAATCCTGAACCAGGTGATAATCAATCCAACCCTGAACCATGTGATCATCAATGTAACCCTTAACCAGGTGATCATGAGTCTAACCCTGAACCATATGATCATCAATCCAACCCTGAACCATGTGATCATCAATCTAACCGTGAACCAGGTGATCATCAATGTAACCATGAACCATGTGATCATCAATGTAACCGTGAACCAGGTGATCATCTATATAACCCTTAACCAGGTGATCATGAGTCTAACCCTGAACCATATGATCATCAATCCAACCCTGAACCATGTGATCATCAATCTAACCGTGAACCAGGTGATCATCAATATAACCCTTAACCAGGTGATCATCAGTCTAATCCTGAACCATGTGATCATCAATCCAACCCTGAACCATGTGATCATCAATCTAACCGTGAACCAGGTGATCATCAATATAACCCTTAACCAGGTGATCATCAGGCAAATCCTGAACCATGTGATCATCAGGCAAATCCTGAACAAGGTGATCATCAATATAACCGTGAACAAGGTGATCATCAATATAACCCTTAAACAGGTGATCATCAGTCTAACCCTGAACCAGGTGATCATCAGTCCAATCCTGAACCATGTGATCATCATTCAGACCCTGAACCATGTGATCATCAATCTAACCCTGAACCAGGTGACCATCAGTCTAACCCTGAACCATGTGATCATCAATCCAACCCTGAACCATGTGATCATCAGTCTAACCCTGAACCATGTGATCATCAGTCTAACCCTGAACCATGTGATCATCAATCCAACCCTGGACCATGTGATCATCAATCTAACCGTGACAAGGTGATCATCAATATAACCCTTAAACAGGTGATCATCAGTCTAACCCTGAACCAGGTGATCATCAGTCTAATCCTGAACCATGTGATCATCAATCCAACCCTGAACCATGTTATCATCAATGTAACCGTCAACCAGGTGATCATCAATATAACCCTTAACCAGGTGATCATGAGTCTAACCCTGAACCATATGATCATCAATCCAACCCTGAACCATGTGATCATCAATCTAACCGTGAACCAGGTGATCATCAATATAACCCTTAACCAGGTGATCATCAGTCTAATCCTGAACCATGTGATCATCAGGCAAATCCTGAACCATGTGATCATCAATGTAACCGTGAACCAGGTGATCATGAGTCTAACCCTGAACCATATGATCATCAATCCAACCCTGAACCATGTGATCATCAATCTAACCGTGAACCAGGTGATTCTCAGTCTAATCTTGAACCATATGATCATCAATCCAACCCTGAACCATGTGATCATCAATCTAACCGTGAACCAGGTGATCATCAATATAACCCTTAACCAGGTGGTCATCAGTGTAATCCTGAACCATGTGATCATCAGGCAAATCCTGAACCATGTGATCATCAATCCAACCCTGGACCATGTGATCATCAATCTAACCGTGAACAAGGTGATCATCAATCCAACCCTTAAACAGGTGATCATCAGTCAAACCCTGAACCAGGTGATCGTCAGTCCAATCATGGACCATGTGATCATCAATCCAACCCTGAACCATGTGATCATCAATCCAACCCTGAACCACGTGATCATCAATCTAACCGTGAACCAGGTGATCATCAATATAACCCTTAACCAGGTGATCATCAGTCTAATCCTGAACCATGTGATCATCAGGCAAATCCTGAACCATGTGATCATCAATGTAACCCTGAACCATGTGATCATCAATCTAACCGTGAACAAGGTGATCATCAATATAACCCTTAAACAGGTGATCATCAGTCTAACCCTGAACCAGGTGATCATCAGTCTAATCCTGAACCATGTGATCATCAATCCAACCCTGAACCATGTTATCATCAATGTAACCGTCAACCAGGTGATCATCAATATAACCCTTAACCAGGTGATCATGAGTCTAACCCTGACCAATATGATCATCAATCCAACCCTGAACCATGTTATCATCAATGTAACCGTGAACCAGGTGATCATCTATATAACCCTGAACCATATGATCATCAATCCAACCCTGAACCATGTGATCATCAATCTAACCGTGAACAAGGTGATCATCAATATAACCCTTAAACAGGTGATCATCAGTCTAACCCTGAACCATGTGATCATCAATCCAACCCTGAACCATGTGATCATCAAACTAACCCTGAACAATGTGATCATCAGTCTAACCCTGAACCATGTGATCATCAGTCCAACCCTGGACCATGTGATCATCAATCTAACCGTGAACAAGGTGATCATCAAATTAACCCTTAAACAGGTGATCATCAGTCTAACCCTGAACCAGGTAATCATCAGTCCAATCCTGAACCATGTCATCATCAATCCAACCCTGAACCATGTGATCATCAATCTAACCGTGACCCAGGTGATCATCAATATAACCCTTAACGACGTGATGATCACCTGGTTCAGGGTTAGCCTGATGATTTGTCTAACCCTGAACCATGTGATCATCAATGTAACCGTGAACCAGGTGATCATCTATATAACCCTTAACCAGGTGATCATGAGTCTAACCCTGAACCATATGATCATCAATCCAACCCTGAACCATTTAATCATCAATGTAACCGTGAACCAGGTGATCATCAATATAACCCTTAACGAAGTGATCATCAGGCTAACCCTGAACCAGGTGATCAGCAGTCTAATCCTGAACCATGTGATCATCAATCAAACCCTGAACCATGTGATCATCAATGTAACCGTCAACCAGGTGATCATGAGTCTAACCCTGAACCATATGATCATCAATCCAACCCTGAACCATGTGATCATCAGGCAAATCCTGAACCATGTGATCATCAATGTAACCCTGAACCATGTGATCATCAATCTAACCGTGAACAAGGTGATTATCAATACAACCCTTAAACAGGAGATCATCAGTCTAACCCTGAACCAGGTGATCATCAATCTAACCGTGAACAAGGTGATTATCAATACAACCCTTAAACAGGAGATCATCAGTCTAACCCTGAACCAGGTGATCATCAGTCCTATCCTGAACCATGTGATCATCAATCCAACCCTGAACCATGTGATCATCAATGTAACCGTCAACCAGGTGATCATCAATATAATCCTTAACCAGTTGATCATGAGTCTAACCCTGAACCATGTGATCATCAATCCAACCGTGAACCATGTGATCATCAATGTAACCGTCAATCAGGTGATCATCAATATAACCCTTAACCAGGTGATCAAGAGTCTAACCCTGAACCATATGATCATCAATCCAACCCTGAACCATGTGATCATCAATGTAACCGTGAACCAGGTGATCATGAGTCTAACCCTGAACCATATGATCATCAATCCAACCCTGAACCATGTGATCATCAATCTAACCGTGAACCAGGTGATTCTCAGTCTAATCTTGAACCATATGATCATCAATCCAACCCTGAACCATGTGATCATCAATGTAACCGTGAACCAGGTGATCATCAATATAACCCTTAACCAGGTGGTCATCAGTGTAATCCTGAACCATGTGATCATCAGGCAAATCCTGAACCATGTGATCATCAATGTAACCCTGAACCATGTGATCATCAATCTAACCGTGAACAAGGTGATCATCTATATAACCCTTAAACAGGTGATCATCAGTCTAACCCTGAACAAGGTGATCATCAGTCCAATCCTGAACCATGTGATCATCAATCCAACCCAGAACCATGTGATCATCAATCTAACCGTGAACCAGGTGATCATCAATATAACCCTTAACGAGGTGATCATCAATGTAACCGTGAACCAGGTGATCATCTATATAACCCTGAACCATATGATCATCAATCCAACCCTGAACCATGTGATCATCAATCTAACCGTGAACAAGGTGATCATCAATATAACCCTTAAACAGGTGATCATCAGTCTAACCCTGAACCAGGTGATCATCAGTCCAGTCCTGAACCATGTGATCATCATTCAGACCCTGAACCATGTGATCATCAATCTAACCCTGAACCAGGTGATCATCAGTCTAACCCTGAACCATGTGATCATCAATCCAACCCTGAACCATGTGATCATCAAACTAACCCTGAACAATGTGATCATCAGTCTAACCCTGAACCATGTGATCATCAGGCAAATCCTGAACCATGTGATCATCAATCCAACCCTGAACCATGTGATCATCAATCTAACGATGAACCAGGTGATCATCAATATAACCCTTAACGAGGTGATCATCAGTCTAATCCTGAACCAGGTGATCATCAATCCAACCCTGAACCATGTGATCATCAATGTAACCGTCAACCAGGTGATCATCAATATAATCCTTAACCAGTTGATCATGAGTCTAACCCTGAACCATGTGATCATCAATCAAACCGTGAACCATGTGATCATCAATGTAACCGTCAATCAGGTGATCATCAATATAACCCTTAACCAGGTGATCAAGAGTCTAACCCTGAACCATATGATCATCAATCCAACCCTGAACCATGTGATCATCAATGTAACCGTGAACCAGGTGATCATGAGTCTAACCCTGAACCATATGATCATCAATCCAACCCTGAACCATGTGATCATCAATCTAACTGTGAACCAGGTGATTCTCAGTCTAATATGGAACCATATGATCATCAATCCAACCCTGAACCATGTGATCATCAATCTAACCGTGAACCAGGTGATCATCAATATAACCCTTAACCAGGTGGTCATCAGTGTAATCCTGAACCATGTGATCATCAGGCAAATCCTGAACCATGTGATCATCAATGTAACCCTGAACCATGTGATCATCAATCTAACCGTGAACAAGGTGATCATCAATATAACCCTTAAACAGGTGATCATCAGTCTAACCCTGAACAAGGTGATCATCAGTCCAATCCTGAACCATGTGATCATCAATCCAACCAAGAACCATGTGATCATCAATCTAACCGTGAACCAGGTGATCATCAATATAACCCTTAACGAGGTGATCATCAGGCTAACCCTGAACCAGGTGTTCATCAGTCTAATCCTGAACCAGGTGATCATCAATATAATCCTTAACGAGGTGATCATCAGGCTAACCCTGAACCAGGTGATCAACAGTCTAATCTTGAACAATGTGATCATCAATCCAACCCTGAACCATGTGATCATCAATCTAACCGTGAACAAGGTGATCATCAATCCAACCCTTAAACAGGTGATCATCAGTCAAACCCTGAACCAGGTGATCGTCAGTCCAATCATGGACCATGTGATCATCAATCCAACCCTGAACCATGTGATCATCAATCCAACCCTGAACCACGTGATCATCAATCTAACCGTGAACCAGGTGATCATCAATATAACCCTTAACCAGGTGATCATCAGTCTAATCCTGAACCATGTGATCATCAGGCAAATCCTGAACCATGTGATCATCAATGTAACCCTGAACCATGTGATCATCAATCTAACCGTGAACAAGGTGATCATCAATATAACCCTTAAACAGGTGATCATCAGTCTAACCCTGAACCAGGTGATCATCAGTCTAATCCTGAACCATGTGATCATCAATCCAACCCTGAACCATGTTATCATCAATGTAACCGTCAACCAGGTGATCATCAATATAACCCTTAACCAGGTGATCATGAGTCTAACCCTGACCAATATGATCATCAATCCAACCCTGAACCATGTTATCATCAATGTAACCGTGAACCAGGTGATCATCTATATAACCCTGAACCATATGATCATCAATCCAACCCTGAACCATGTGATCATCAATCTAACCGTGAACAAGGTGATCATCAATATAACCCTTAAACAGGTGATCATCAGTCTAACCCTGAACCAGGTGATCATCAGTCCAGTCCTGAACCATGTGATCATCATTCAGACCCTGAACCATGTGATCATCAATCTAACCCTGAACCAGGTGATCATCAGTCTAACCCTGAACCATGTGATCATCAATCCAACCCTGAACCATGTGATCATCAAACTAACCCTGAACAATGTGATCATCAGTCTAACCCTGAACCATGTGATCATCAGTCCAACCCTGGACCATGTGATCATCAATCTAACCGTGAACAAGGTGATCATCAAATTAACCCTTAAACAGGTGATCATCAGTCTAACCCTGAACCAGGTAATCATCAGTCCAATCCTGAACCATGTCATCATCAATCCAACCCTGAACCATGTGATCATCAATCTAACCGTGACCCAGGTGATCATCAATATAACCCTTAACGACGTGATGATCACCTGGTTCAGGGTTAGCCTGATGATTTGTCTAACCCTGAACCATGTGATCATCAATGTAACCGTGAACCAGGTGATCATCTATATAACCCTTAACCAGGTGATCATGAGTCTAACCCTGAACCATATGATCATCAATCCAACCCTGAACCATTTAATCATCAATGTAACCGTGAACCAGGTGATCATCAATATAACCCTTAACGAAGTGATCATCAGGCTAACCCTGAACCAGGTGATCAGCAGTCTAATCCTGAACCATGTGATCATCAATCCAACCCTGAACCATGTGATCATCAATGTAACCGTCAACCAGGTGATCATGAGTCTAACCCTGAACCATATGATCATCAATCCAACCCTGAACCATGTGATCATCAGGCAAATCCTGAACCATGTGATCATCAATGTAACCCTGAACCATGTGATCATCAATCTAACCGTGAACAAGGTGATTATCAATACAACCCTTAAACAGGAGATCATCAGTCTAACCCTGAACCAGGTGATCATCAATCTAACCGTGAACAAGGTGATTATCAATACAACCCTTAAACAGGATATCATCAGTCTAACCCTGAACCAGGTGATCATCAGTCCTATCCTGAACCATGTGATCATCAATCCAACCCTGAACCATGTGATCATCAATGTAACCGTCAACCAGGTGATCATCAATATAATCCTTAACCAGTTGATCATGAGTCTAACCCTGAACCATGTGATCATCAATCCAACCGTGAACCATGTGATCATCAATGTAACCGTCAATCAGGTGATCATCAATATAACCCTTAACCAGGTGATCAAGAGTCTAACCCTGAACCATATGATCATCAATCCAACCCTGAACCATGTGATCATCAATGTAACCGTGAACCAGGTGATCATGAGTCTAACCCTGAACCATATGATCATCAATCCAACCCTGAACCATGTGATCATCAATCTAACCGTGAACCAGGTGATTCTCAGTCTAATCTTGAACCATATGATCATCAATCCAACCCTGAACCATGTGATCATCAATGTAACCGTGAACCAGGTGATCATCAATATAACCCTTAACCAGGTGGTCATCAGTGTAATCCTGAACCATGTGATCATCAGGCAAATCCTGAACCATGTGATCATCAATGTAACCCTGAACCATGTGATCATCAATCTAACCGTGAACAAGGTGATCATCTATATAACCCTTAAACAGGTGATCATCAGTCTAACCCTGAACAAGGTGATCATCAGTCCAATCCTGAACCATGTGATCATCAATCCAACCCAGAACCATGTGATCATCAATCTAACCGTGAACCAGGTGATCATCAATATAACCCTTAACGAGGTGATCATCAATGTAACCGTGAACCAGGTGATCATCTATATAACCCTGAACCATATGATCATCAATCCAACCCTGAACCATGTGATCATCAATCTAACCGTGAACAAGGTGATCATCAATATAACCCTTAAACAGGTGATCATCAGTCTAACCCTGAACCAGGTGATCATCAGTCCAGTCCTGAACCATGTGATCATCATTCAGACCCTGAACCATGTGATCATCAATCTAACCCTGAACCAGGTGATCATCAGTCTAACCCTGAACCATGTGATCATCAATCCAACCCTGAACCATGTGATCATCAAACTAACCCTGAACAATGTGATCATCAGTCTAACCCTGAACCATGTGATCATCAGGCAAATCCTGAACCATGTGATCATCAATCCAACCCTGAACCATGTGATCATCAATCTAACGATGAACCAGGTGATCATCAATATAACCCTTAACGAGGTGATCATCAGTCTAATCCTGAACCAGGTGATCATCAATCCAACCCTGAACCATGTGATCATCAATGTAACCGTCAACCAGGTGATCATCAATATAATCCTTAACCAGTTGATCATGAGTCTAACCCTGAACCATGTGATCATCAATCAAACCGTGAACCATGTGATCATCAATGTAACCGTCAATCAGGTGATCATCAATATAACCCTTAACCAGGTGATCAAGAGTCTAACCCTGAACCATATGATCATCAATCCAACCCTGAACCATGTGATCATCAATGTAACCGTGAACCAGGTGATCATGAGTCTAACCCTGAACCATATGATCATCAATCCAACCCTGAACCATGTGATCATCAATCTAACTGTGAACCAGGTGATTCTCAGTCTAATATGGAACCATATGATCATCAATCCAACCCTGAACCATGTGATCATCAATCTAACCGTGAACCAGGTGATCATCAATATAACCCTTAACCAGGTGGTCATCAGTGTAATCCTGAACCATGTGATCATCAGGCAAATCCTGAACCATGTGATCATCAATGTAACCCTGAACCATGTGATCATCAATCTAACCGTGAACAAGGTGATCATCAATATAACCCTTAAACAGGTGATCATCAGTCTAACCCTGAACAAGGTGATCATCAGTCCAATCCTGAACCATGTGATCATCAATCCAACCAAGAACCATGTGATCATCAATCTAACCGTGAACCAGGTGATCATCAATATAACCCTTAACGAGGTGATCATCAGGCTAACCCTGAACCAGGTGTTCATCAGTCTAATCCTGAACCAGGTGATCATCAATATAATCCTTAACGAGGTGATCATCAGGCTAACCCTGAACCAGGTGATCAACAGTCTAATCTTGAACAATGTGATCATCAATCCAACCCTGAACCATGTGATCATCAATGTAACCATGAACCAGGTGATCATCAATATAACCCTTAACCAGGTGATCATGAGTCTAACCCTGAACCATATGATCAATAATCAAACCCTGAACCATGTGATCATCAATCTAACCGTGAACCAGGTGATAATCAATCTAACGTTGAACCAGGTGATCATCAGTCTAACCTCAATCTAACCCTGAACCATGTGATCATCAATCTAGTCCTGGACCATGTGATCAACAATCTAACCGTGAACAAAGTGATCATCAGTCCAATCCTGAACCATGTGATCATCAATCCAACCCTGGACCATGTGATCATCAGTGCAATCCTGAACCATGTTATCATCAATCCAACCCTGGACCATGTGATCATCAATGTAACCGTGAGCCATGTGATCATCAATGAAACCGTGAACCAGGTGATCATCAATATAACCCTTAACCAGGTGATCATCAGTCTAACCCTGGACCAGGTGATCATCAGTCTAATCCTGAACCATGTGATCATCAATCCAACCCTGAACCATGTTATCATCAATGTAACCGTCAACCAGGTGATCATCAATATAACCCTTAACCAGGTGATCATGAGTCTAACCCTGAACCATATGATCAATAATCAAACCCTGAACCATGTGATCATCAATCTAACCGTGAACCAGGTGATAATCAATCTAACGTTAAACCAGGTGATCATCAGTCTAACCTCAATCTAACCCTGAACCATGTGATCATCATTCAGACCCTGAACCATGTGATCATCAATCTAACCCTGAACCAGGTGATCATCAGTCTAACCCTGAACCATGTGATCATCAATCCAACCCTGAACCATGTGATCATCAATCCAACCCTGAACAATGTGATCATCAGTCTAACCCTGAACCATGTGATCATCAATCCAACCCTGGACCATGTGATCATCAATCTAACCGTGACAAGGTGATCATCAATATAACCCCTTAAACAGGTGATCATCAGTCTAACCCTGAACCAGGTGATCATCAGTCTAATCCTGAACCATGTGATCATCAATCCAACCCTGAACCATGTCATCATCAATGTAACCGTCAACCAGGTGATCATCAATATAACCCTTAACCAGGTGATCATGAGTCTAACCCTGACCAATATGATCATCAATCCAACCCTGAACCATGTTATCATCAATGTAACCGTGAACCAGGTGATCATCTATATAACCCTGAACCATATGATCATCAATCCAACCCTGAACCATGTGATCATCAATCTAACCGTGAACAAGGTGATCATCAATATAACCCTTAAACAGGTGATCATCAGTCTAACCCTGAACAAGGTGATCATCAGTCCAATCCTGAACCATGTGATCATCAATCCAACCAAGAACCATGTGATCATCAATCTAACCGTGAACCAGGTGATCATCAATATAACCCTTAACGAGGTGATCATCAGGCTAACCCTGAACCAGGTGTTCATCAGTCTAATCCTGAACCAGGTGATCATCAATATAATCCTTAACGAGGTGATCATCAGGCTAACCCTGAACCAGGTGATCAACAGTCTAATCTTGAACAATGTGATCATCAATCCAACCCTGAACCATGTGATCATCAATGTAACCCTGAACCATGTGATCATCAATTTAACCGTGAACAAGGTGATCATCAATATAACCCTTAAACAGGTGATCATCAGTCTAACCCTGAACCAGGTGATCATCAGTCCAGTCCTGAACCATGTGATCATCATTCAGACCCTGAACCATGTGATCATCAATCTAACCCTGAACCAGGTGATCATCAGTCTAACCCTGAACCATGTGATCATCATTCCAACCCTGAACCATGTGATCATCAAACTAACCCTGAACAATGTGATCATCAGTCTAACCCTGAACCATGTGATCATCAGTCCAACCCTGGACCATGTGATCATCAATCTAACCGTGAACAAGGTGATCATCAATATAACCCTTAAACAGGTGATCATCAGTCTAACCCTGAACCAGGTGATCATCAGTCCAATCCTGAACCATGTCATCATCAATCCAACCCTGAACCATGTGATCATCAATCTAACCGTGACCCAGGTGATCATCAATATAACCCTTAACCAGGTGATCATGAGTCTAACCCTGAACCATATGATCATCAATCCAACCCTGAACCATGTGATCATCAATGTAACCGTGAACCAGGTGATCATCTATATAACCCTTAACCAGGTGATCATGAGTCTAACCCTGAACCATATGATCATCAATCCAACCCTGAACCATTTAATCATCAATGTAACCGTGAACCAGGTGATCATCAATATAACCCTTAACGAAGTGATCATCAGGCTAACCCTGAACCAGGTGATCAGCAGTCTAATCCTGAACCATGTGATCATCAATCCAACCCTGAACCATGTGATCATCAATTTAACCGTCAACCAGGTGATCATGAGTCTAACCCTGAACCATATGATCATCAATCCAACCCTGAACAATGTGATCATCAGTCTAACCCTGAACCATGTGACCATCAATCCAACCCTGGACCATGTGATCATCAATCTAACCGTGACAAGGTGATCATCAATATAACCCCTTAAACAGGTGATCATCAGTCTAACCCTGAACCAGGTGATCATCAGTCTAATCCTGAACCATGTGATCATCAATCCAACCCTGAACCATGTCATCATCAATGTAACCGTCAACCAGGTGATCATCAATATAACCCTTAACCAGGTGATCATGAGTCTAACCCTGACCAATATGATCATCAATCCAACCCTGAACCATGTTATCAATGTAACCGTGAACAAGGTGATCATGAGTCTAACCCTGAACCATATGATCATCAATCCAACCCTGAACCATGTGATCATCAATCTAACCGTGAACAAGGTGATCATCAATATAACCCTTAAACAGGTGATCATCAGTCTAACCCTGAACAAGGTGATCATCAGTCCAATCCTGAACCATGTGATCATCAATCCAACCAAGAACCATGTGATCATCAATCTAACCGTGAACCAGGTGATCATCAATATAACCCTTAACGAGGTGATCATCAGGCTAACCCTGAACCAGGTGTTCATCAGTCTAATCCTGAACCAGGTGATCATCAATATAATCCTTAACGAGGTGATCATCAGGCTAACCCTGAACCAGGTGATCAACAGTCTAATCTTGAACAATGTGATCATCAATCCAACCCTGAACCATGTGATCATCAATGTAACCCTGAACCATGTGATCATCAATCTAACCGTGAACCATGTGATCATCAATATAACCCTTAAACAGGTGATCATCAGTCTAACCCTGAACCAGGTGATCATCAGTCCAGTCCTGAACCATGTGATCATCATTCAGACCCTGAACCATGTGATCATCAATCTAACCCTGAACCAGGTGATCATCAGTCTAACCCTGAACCATGTGATCATCAATCCAACCCTGAACCATGTGATCATCAAACTAACCCTGAACAATGTGATCATCAGTCTAACCCTGAACCATGTGATCATCAGTCCAACCCTGGACCATGTGATCATCAATCTAACCGTGAACAAGGTGATCATCAATATAACCCTTAAACAGGTGATCATCGGTCTAACCCTGAACCATGTGATCATCAATCCAACCCTGAACCATGTGATCATCAATCTAACCATGAACCAGGTGATCATCAATATAACCCTTAACGAGGTGATCATCAGTCTAATCCTGAACCAGGTGATCATCAATCCAACCCTGAACCATGTGATCATCAATGTAACCGTCAACCAGGTGATCATCAATATAATCCTTAACCAGTTGATCATGAGTCTAACCCTGAACCATGTGATCATCAATCCAACCGTGAACCATGTGATCATCAATGTAACCGTCAATCAGGTGATATTCAATATAACCCTTAACCAGGTGATCAAGAGTCTAACCCTGAACCATATGATCATCAATCCAACCCTGAACCATGTGATCATCAATGTAACCGTGAACCAGGTGATCATGAGTCTAACCCTGAACCATATGATCATCAATCCAACCCTGAACCATGTGATCATCAATCTAACCGTGAACCAGGTGATTCTCAGTCTAATCTTGAACCATATGATCATCAATCCAACCCTGAACCATGTGATCATCAATCTAACCGTGAACCAGGTGATCATCAATATAACCCTTAACCAGGTGGTCATCAGTGTAATCCTGAACCATGTGATCATCAGGCAAATCCTGAACCATATGATCATCAATGTAACCCTGAACCATGTGATCATCAATCTAACCGTGAACAAGGTGATCATCTATATAACCCTTAAACAGGTGATCATCAGTCCAATCCTGAACCATGTGATCATCAATCCAACCCAGAACCATGTGATCATCAATCTAACCGTGAACCAGGTGATCATCAATATAACCCTTAACGAGGTGATCATCAGGCTAACCCTGAACCAGGTGTTCATCAGTCTAATCCTGAACCATGTGATCATCAATCCAACCCTGAACCATATGATCATCAATCTAACCGTGAACCAGGTGACCATCAATATAATCCTTAACGAGGTGATCATCAGGCTAACCCTGAACCAGGTGATCAACAGTCTAATCTTGAACAAAGTGATCATCAATCCAACCCTGAACCATGTGATCATCAATGTAACCATGAACCAGGTGATCATCAATATAACCCTTAAGCAGGTGATCATGAGTCTAACCCTGAACCATATGATCAATAATCAAACCCTGAACCATGTGATCATCAATCTAACCGTGAACCAGGTGATAATCAATCTAACGTTGAACCAGGTGATCATCAGTCTAACCTCAATCTAACCCTGAACCATGTGATCATCAATCTAGTCCTGGACCATGTGATCAACAATCTAACCGTGAACAAAGTGATCATCAGTCCAATCCTGAACCATGTGATCATCAATCCAACCCTGGACCATGTGATCATCAGTGCAATCCTGAACCATGTTATCATCAATCCAACCCTGGACCATGTGATCATCAATGTAACCGTGAACCATGTGATCATCAATGTAACCGTGAACCAGGTGATCATCAATATAACCCTTAACCAGGTGATCATCAGTGTAACCCTGGACCAGGTGATCATCAGTCTAATCCTGAACCATGTGATCATCAATCCAACCCTGGACCATGTGATCATCAATGTAACCGTGAACAAGGTGATGATCAATCCAACCCTTAAACAGGTGATCATCAGTCAAACCCTGAACCAGGTGATCGTCAGTCCAATCATGGACCATGTGATCATCAATCCAACCCTGAACCATGTGATCATCAATCCAACCCTGAACCATGTGATCATCAATCTAACCGTGAACCAGGTGATCATCAATATAACCCTTAACCAGGTGATCATCAGTCTAATCCTGAACCATGTGATCATCAGTCCAATCCTGAACCATGTGATCATCAATCCAACCCTGAACCATGTGATCATCAATCTAACCGTGAACCAGGTGATCATCAATATAACCCTTAACGAGGTGATCATCAGGTTAACCCTGAACCAGGTGATCATCAGTCTAATCCTGAACCAGGTGATAATCAATCCAACCCTGAACGATGTGATCATCAATGTAACCCTTAACCAGGTGATCATGAGTCTAACCCTGAACCATATGATCATCAATCCAACCCTGAACCATGTGATCATCAATCTAACCGTGAACCAGGTGATCATCAATGTAACCATGAACCATGTGATCATCAATGTAACCGTGAACCAGGTGATCATCTATATAACCCTTAACCAGGTGATCATGAGTCTAACCCTGAACCATATGATCATCAATCCAACCCTGAACCATGTGATCATCAATCTAACCGTGAACCAGGTGATCATCAATATAACCCTTAACCAGGTGATCATCAGTCTAATCCTGAACCATGTGATCATCAATCCAACCCTGAACCATGTGATCATCAATCTAACCGTGAACCAGGTGATCATCAATATAACCCTTAACCAGGTGATCATCAGTCTAATCCTGAACCATGTGATCATCAGGCAAATCCTGAACCATGTGATCATCAATCTAACCGTGAACAAGGTGATCATCAATATAACCCTTAAACAGGTGATCATCAGTCTAACCCTGAACCAGGTGATCATCAGTCCAATCCTGAACCATGTGATCATCATTCAGACCCTGAACCATGTGATCATCAATCTAACCCTGAACCAGGTGATCATCAGTCTAACCCTGAACCATGTGATCATCAATCCAACCCTGAACCATGTGATCATCAGTCTAACCCTGAACCATGTGATCATCAGTCTAACCCTGAACCATGTGATCATCAATCCAACCCTGGACCATGTGATCATCAATCTAACCGTGACAAGGTGATCATCAATATAACCCTTAAACAGGTGATCATCAGTCTAACCCTGAACCAGGTGATCATCAGTCTAATCCTGAACCATGTGATCATCAATCCAACCCTGAACCATGTTATCATCAATGTAACCGTCAACCAGGTGATCATCAATATAACCCTTAACCAGGTGATCATGAGTCTAACCCTGAACCATATGATCATCAATCCAACCCTGAACCATGTGATCATCAATCTAACCGTGAACCAGGTGATCATCAATATAACCCTTAACCAGGTGATCATCAGTCTAATCCTGAACCATGTGATCATCAGGCAAATCCTGAACCATGTGATCATCAATGTAACCGTGAACCAGGTGATCATGAGTCTAACCCTGAACCATATGATCATCAATCCAACCCTGAACCATGTGATCATCAATCTAACCGTGAACCAGGTGATTCTCAGTCTAATCTTGAACCATATGATCATCAATCCAACCCTGAACCATGTGATCATCAATCTAACCGTGAACCAGGTGATCATCAATATAACCCTTAACCAGGTGGTCATCAGTGTAATCCTGAACCATGTGATCATCAGGCAAATCCTGAACCATGTGATCATCAATCCAACCCTGGACCATGTGATCATCAATCTAACCGTGAACAAGGTGATCATCAATCCAACCCTTAAACAGGTGATCATCAGTCAAACCCTGAACCAGGTGATCGTCAGTCCAATCATGGACCATGTGATCATCAATCCAACCCTGAACCATGTGATCATCAATCCAACCCTGAACCACGTGATCATCAATCTAACCGTGAACCAGGTGATCATCAATATAACCCTTAACCAGGTGATCATCAGTCTAATCCTGAACCATGTGATCATCAGGCAAATCCTGAACCATGTGATCATCAATGTAACCCTGAACCATGTGATCATCAATCTAACCGTGAACAAGGTGATCATCAATATAACCCTTAAACAGGTGATCATCAGTCTAACCCTGAACCAGGTGATCATCAGTCTAATCCTGAACCATGTGATCATCAATCCAACCCTGAACCATGTTATCATCAATGTAACCGTCAACCAGGTGATCATCAATATAACCCTTAACCAGGTGATCATGAGTCTAACCCTGACCAATATGATCATCAATCCAACCCTGAACCATGTTATCATCAATGTAACCGTGAACCAGGTGATCATCTATATAACCCTGAACCATATGATCATCAATCCAACCCTGAACCATGTGATCATCAATCTAACCGTGAACAAGGTGATCATCAATATAACCCTGAACCAGGTGATCATCAGTCCAGTCCTGAACCATGTGATCATCATTCAGACCCTGAACCATGTGATCATCAATCTAACCCTGAACCAGGTGATCATCAGTCTAACCCTGAACCATGTGATCATCAATCCAACCCTGAACCATGTGATCATCAAACTAACCCTGAACAATGTGATCATCAGTCTAACCCTGAACCATGTGATCATCAGTCCAACCCTGGACCATGTGATCATCAATCTAACCGTGAACAAGGTGATCATCAAATTAACCCTTAAACAGGTGATCATCAGTCTAACCCTGAACCAGGTAATCATCAGTCCAATCCTGAACCATGTCATCATCAATCCAACCCTGAACCATGTGATCATCAATCTAACCGTGACCCAGGTGATCATCAATATAACCCTTAACGACGTGATGATCACCTGGTTCAGGGTTAGCCTGATGATTTGTCTAACCCTGAACCATGTGATCATCAATGTAACCGTGAACCAGGTGATCATCTATATAACCCTTAACCAGGTGATCATGAGTCTAACCCTGAACCATATGATCATCAATCCAACCCTGAACCATTTAATCATCAATGTAACCGTGAACCAGGTGATCATCAATATAACCCTTAACGAAGTGATCATCAGGCTAACCCTGAACCAGGTGATCAGCAGTCTAATCCTGAACCATGTGATCATCAATCCAACCCTGAACCATGTGATCATCAATGAAACCGTCAACCAGGTGATCATGAGTCTAACCCTGAACCATATGATCATCAATCCAACCCTGAACCATGTGATCATCAGGCAAATCCTGAACCATGTGATCATCAATGTAACCCAGAACCATGTGATCATCAATCTAACCGTGAACAAGGTGATTATCAATACAACCCTTAAACAGGAGATCATCAGTCTAACCCTGAACCAGGTGATCATCAATCTAACCGTGAACAAGGTGATTATCAATACAACCCTTAAACAGGAGATCATCAGTCTAACCCTGAACCAGGTGATCATCAATGTAACCGTCAACCAGGTGATCATCAATATAATCCTTAACCAGTTGATCATGAGTCTAACCCTGAACCATGTGATCATCAATCCAACCCTGAACCATGTGATCATCAATGTAACCGTCAACCAGGTGATCATCAATATAATCCTTAACCAGGTGATCATGAGTCTAACCCTGAACCATGTGATCATCAATCCAACCGTGAACCATGTGATCATCAATGTAACCGTCAATCAGGTGATCATCAATATAACCCTTAACCAGGTGATCAAGAGTCTAACCCTGAACCATATGATCATCAATCCAACCCTGAACCATGTGATCATCAATGTAACCGTGAACCAGGTGATCATGAGTCTAACCCTGAACCATATGATCATCAATCCAACCCTGAACCATGTGATCATCAATCTAACCGTGAACCAGGTGATTCTCAGTCTAATCTTGAACCATATGATCATCAATCCAACCCTGAACCATGTGATCATCAATGTAACCGTGAACCAGGTGATCATCAATATAACCCTTAACCAGGTGGTCATCAGTGTAATCCTGAACCATGTGATCATCAGGCAAATCCTGAACCATGTGATCATCAATGTAACCCTGAACCATGTGATCATCAATCTAACCGTGAACAAGGTGATCATCTATATAACCCTTAAACAGGTGATCATCAGTCTAACCCTGAACAAGGTGATCATCAGTCCAATCCTGAACCATGTGATCATCAATCCAACCCAGAACCATGTGATCATCAATCTAACCGTGAACCAGGTGATCATCAATATAACCCTTAACGAGGTGATCATCAATGTAACCGTGAACCAGGTGATCATCTATATAACCCTGAACCATATGATCATCAATCCAACCCTGAACCATGTGATCATCAATCTAACCGTGAACAAGGTGATCATCAATATAACCCTTAAACAGGTGATCATCAGTCTAACCCTGAACCAGGTGATCATCAGTCCAGTCCTGAACCATGTGATCATCATTCAGACCCTGAACCATGTGATCATCAATCTAACCCTGAACCAGGTGATCATCAGTCTAACCCTGAACCATGTGATCATCAATCCAACCCTGAACCATGTGATCATCAAACTAACCCTGAACAATGTGATCATCAGTCTAACCCTGAACCATGTGATCATCAGTCCAACCCTGGACCATGTGATCATCAATCTAACCGTGAACAAGGTGATCATCAATATAACCCTTAAACAGGTGATCATCAGTCTAACCCTGAACCAGGTGATCATCAGTCCAATCCTGAACCATGTCATCATCAATCCAACCCTGAACCATGTGATCATCAATCTAACCGTGACCCAGGTGATCATCAATATAACCTTTAACAACGTGATGATCACCTGGTTCAGGCTTAGCCTGATGATTTGTCTAATCCTGAACCATGTGATCATCAATGTAACCGTCAACCAGGTGATCATCAATATAACCCTTAACCAGGTGATCATGAGTCTAACCCTGAACCATATGATCATCAATCCAACCCTGAACCATGTGATCATCAATCTATCCGTGAACCAGGTGATCATCTATATAACCCTTAACCAGGTGATCATGAGTCTAACCCTGAACCATATGATCATCAATCCAACCCTGAACCATTTAATCATCAATATAACCGTGAACCAGGTGATCATCAATATAACCCTTAACGAAGTGATCATCAGGCTAACCCTGAACCACGTGATCAGCAGTCTAATCCTGAACCATGTGATCATCAATCCAACCCTGAACCATGTGATCATCAATGTAACCGTCAACCAGGTGATCATGAGTCTAACCCTGAACCATATGATCATCAATCCAACCCTGAACCATGTGATCATCAATGTAACCCTGAACCATGTGATCATCAATCTAACCGTTAACAAGGTGATTATCAATATAACCCTTAAACAGGAGATCATCAGTCTAACCCTGAACCAGGTGATCATCAGTCCTATCCTGAACCATGTGATCATCAATCCAACCCTGAACCATGTGATCATCAATCTAACCATGAACCAGGTGATCATCAATATAACCCTTAACGAGGTGATCATCAGTCTAATCCTGAACCAGGTGATCATCAATCCAACCCTGAACCATGTGATCATCAATGTAACCGTCAACCAGGTGACCATCAATATAATCCTTAACCAGTTGATCATGAGTCTAACCCTGAACCATGTGATCATCAATCCAACCGTGAACCATGTGATCATCAATGTAACCGTCAATCAGGTGATCATCAATATAACCCTTAACCAGGTGATCAAGAGTCTAACCCTGAACCATATGATCATCAATCCAACCCTGAACCATGTGATCATCAATGTAACCGTGAACCAGGTGATCAGGAGTCTAACCCTGAACCATATGATCATCAATCCAACCCTGAACCATGTGATCATCAATCTAACCGTGAACCAGGTGATTCTCAGTCTAATCTTGAACCATATGATCATCAATCCAACCCTGAACCATGTGATCATCAATCTAACCGTGAACCAGGTGATCATCAATATAACCCTTAACCAGGTGGTGATCAGTGTAATCCTGAACCATGTGATCATCAGGCAAATCCTGAACCATGTGATCATCAATGTAACCCTGAACCATGTGATCATCAATCTAACCGTGAACAAGGTGATCATCTATATAACCCTTAAACAGGTGATCATCAGTCCAATCCTGAACCATGTGATCATCAATCCAACCCAGAACCATGTGATCATCAATCTAACCGTGAACCAGGTGATCATCAATATAACCCTTAACGAGGTGATCATCATGCTAACCCTGAACCAGGTGTTCATCAGTCTAATCCTGAACCATGTGATCATCAATCCAACCCTGAACCATATGATCATCAATCTAACCGTGAACCAGGTGATCATCAATATAATCCTTAACGAGGTGATCATCAGGCTAACCCTGAACCAGGTGATCAACAGTCTAATCTTGAACAATGTGATCATCAATCCAACCCTGAACCATGTGATCATCAATGTAACCATGAACCAGGTGATCATCAATATAACCCTTAGGCAGGTGATCATGAGTCTAACCCTGAACCATATGATCAATAATCAAACCTTGAACCATGTGATCATCAATCTAACCGTGAACCAGGTGATAATCAATCTAACGTTGAACCAGGTGATCATCAGTCTAACCTCAATCTAACCCTGAACCATGTGATCATCAATCTAGTCCTGGACCATGTGATCAACAATCTAACCGTGAACAAAGTGATCATCAGTCCAATCCTGAACCATGTGATCATCAATCCAACCCTGGACCATGTGATCATCAGTGCAATCCCGAACCATGTTATCATCAATCCAACCCTGGACCATGTGATCATCAATGTAACCGTGAACCATGTGATCATCAATGTAACCGTGAACCAGGTGATCATCAATATAACCCTTAACCAGGTGATCATCAGTGTAACCCTGGACCAGGTGATCATCAGTCTAATCCTGAACCATGTGATCATCAATCCAACCCTGGACCATGTGATCATCAATCTAACCGTGAACAAGGTGATGATCAATCCAACCCTTAAACAGGTGATCATCAGTCAAACCCTGAACCAGGTGATCGTCAGTCCAATCATGGACCATGTGATCATCAATCCAACCCTGAACCATGTGATCATCAATCCAACCCTGAACCATGTGATCATCAATCTAACCGTGAACCAGGTGATCATCAATATAACCCTTAACCAGGTGATCATCAGTCTAATCCTGAACCATGTGATCATCAGTCCAATCCTGAACCATGTGATCATCAATCCAACCCTGAACCATGTGATCATCAATCTAACCGTGAACCAGGTGATCATCAATATAACCCTTAACGAGGTGATCATCAGGCTAACCCTGAACTAGGTGATCATCAGTCTAATCCTGAACCAGGTGATAATCCAACCCTGAACCATGTGATCATCAATGTAACCCTTAACCAGGTGATCATGAGTCTAACCCTGAACCATATGATCATCAATCCAACCCTGAACCATGTGATCATCAATCTAACCGTGAACCAGGTGATCATCAATGTAACCATAAACCATGTGATCATCAATGTAACCGTGAACCAGGTGATCATCTATATAACCCTTAACCAGGTGATCATGAGTCTAACCCTGAACCATATGATCATCAATCCAACCCTGAACCATGTGATCATCAATCTAACCGTGAACCAGGTGATCATCAATATAACCCTTAACCAGGTGATCATCAGTCTAATCCTGAACCATGTGATCATCAATCCAACCCTGAACCATGTGATCATCAATCTAACCGTGAACCAGGTGATCATCAATATAACCCTTAACCAGGTGATCATCAGTGTAATCCTGAACCATGTGATCATCAGGCAAATCCTGAACCATGTGATCATCAATGTAACCCTGAACCATGTGATCATCAATCTAACCGTGAACAAGGTGATCATCTATATAACCCTTAAACAGGTGATCATCAGTCCAATCCTGAACCATGTGATCATCAATCCAACCCAGAACCATGTGATCATCAATCTAACCGTGAACCAGGTGATCATCAATATAACCCTTAACGAGGTGATCATCAGGCTAACCCTGAACCAGGTGTTCATCAGTCTAATCCTGAACCATGTGATCATCAATCCAACCCTGAACCATATGATCATCAATCTAACCGTGAACCAGGTGATCATCAATATAATCCTTAAGGAGGTGATCATCAGGCCCACCCTGAACCAGGTGATCAACAGTCTAATCTTGAACAATGTGATCATCAATCCAACCCTGAACCATGTGATCATCAATGTAACCATGAACCAGGTGATCATCTATATAACCCTTAAGCAGGTGATCATGAGTCTAACCCTGAACCATATGATCAATAATCAAACCTTGAACCATGTGATCATCAATCTAACCGTGAACCAGGTGATAATCAATCTAACGTTGAACCAGGTGATCATCAGTCTAACCTCAATCTAACCCTGAACCATGTGATCATCAATCTAGTCCTGGACCATGTGATCAACAATCTAACCGTGAACAAAGTGATCATCAGTCCAATCCTGAACCATGTGATCATCAATCCAACCCTGGACCATGTGATCATCAGTGCAATCCTGAACCATGTTATCATCAATCCAACCCTGGACCATGTGATCATCAATGTAACCGTGAACCATGTGATCATCAATGTAACCGTGAACCAGGTGATCATCAATATAACCCTTAACCAGGTGATCATCAGTGTAACCCTGGATCAGGTGATCATCAGTCTAATCCTGAACCATGTGATCATCAATCCAACCCTGGACCATGTGATCATCAATCTAACCGTGAACAAGGTGATGATCAATCCAACCCTTAAACAGGTGATCATCAGTCAAACCCTGAACCAGGTGATCGTCAGTCCAATCATGGACCATGTGATCATCAATCCAACCCTGACCAATATGATCATCAATCCAACCCTGAACCATGTTATCATCAATGTAACCGTGAACCAGGTGATCATCTATATAACCCTTAACCAGGTGATCATGAGTCTAACCCTGAACCATATGATCATCAATCCAACCCTGAACCATGTGATCATCAATCTAACCGTGAACCAGGTGATCATCAATATAACCCTTAACCAGGTGATCATCAGTCTAATCCTGAACCATGTGATCATCAGGCAAATCCTGAACCATGTGATCATCAATGTAACCCTGAACCATGTGATCATCAATCTAACCCTGAACCATGTGGTCATCAAACTAACCCTGAACAATGTGATCATCAGTCTAACCCTGAACCATGTGATCATCAGTCCAACCCTGGACCATGTGATCATCAATCTAACCGTGAACAAGGTGATCATCAATATAACCCTTAAACAGGTGATCATCAGTCTAACCCTGAACCAGGTGATCATCAGTCCAATCCTGAACCATGTGATCATCAATCTAACCGTGACCCAGGTGATCATCAATATAACCCTTAACGACGTGATGATCACCTGGTTCAGGGTTAGCCTGATGATTTGTCTAATCCTGAACCATGTGATCATCAATGTAACCGTCAACCAGGTGATCATCAATATCACCCTTAACCAGGTGATCATGAGTCTAACCCTGAACCATATGATCATCAATCCAACCCTGAACCATTTAATCATCAATGTAACCGTGAACCAGGTGATCATCAATATAACCCTTAACGAAGTGATCATCAGGCTAACCCTGAACCAGGTGATCAGCAGTCTAATCCTGAATCATGTGATCATCAATCCAACCCTGAACCATGTGATCATCAATGTAACCGTCAACCAGGTGATCATGAGTCTAACCCTGAACCATATGATCATCAATCCAATCCTGAACCATGTGATCATCAGGCAAATCCTGAACCATGTGATCATCAATGTAACCCTGAACCATGTGATCATCAATCTAACCGTGAACAAGGTGATTATCAATATAACCCTTAAACAGGAGATCATCAGTCTAACCCTGAACCAGGTCATCATCAGTCCTATCCTGAACCATGTGATCATCAATCCAACCCTGAACCATGTGATCATCAATCTAACCATGAACCAGGTGATCATCAATATAACCCTTAACGAGGTGATCATCAGTCTAATCCTGAACCAGGTGATCATCAATCCAACCCTGAACCATGTGATCATCAATGTAACCGTCAACCAGGTGATCATCAATATAATCCTTAACCAGTTGATCATGAGTCTAACCCTGAACCATGTGATCATCAATCCAACCCTGAACCATGTGATCATCAATTTAACCGTGAACCAGGTGATCATGAGTCTAACCCTGAACCATATGATCATCAATCCAACCCTGAACCATGTGATCATCAATCTAACCGTGACCCAGGTGATTCTCAGTCTAATCTTGAACCATATGATCATCAATCCAACCCTGAACCATGTGATCATCAATCTAACCGTGAACCAGGTGATCATCAATATAACCCTTAACCAGGTGGTCATCAGTGTAATCCTGAACCATGTGATCATCAGGCAAATCCTGAACCATGTGATCATCAATGTAACCCTGAACCATGTGATCATCAATCTAACCGTGAACAAGGTGATCATCAATATAACCCTTAAACAGGTGATCATCAGTCTAACCCTGAACAAGGTGATCATCAGTCCAATCCTGAACCATGTGATCATCAATCCAACCCAGAACCATGTGATCATCAATCTAACCGTGAACCAGGTGATCATCAATATAACCCTTAACGAGGTGATCATCAGGCTAACCCTGAACCAGGTGTTCATCAGTCTAATCCTGAACCATGTGATCATCAATCCAACCCTGAACCATATGATCATCAATCTAACCGTGAACCAGGTGATCATCAATATAATCCTTAACGAGGTGATCATCAGGCTAACCCTGAACCAGGTGATCAACAGTCTAATCTTGAACAATGTGATCATCAATCCAACCCTGAACCATGTGATCATCAATGTAACCATGAACCAGGTGATCATCAATATAACCCTTAACCAGGTGATCATGAGTCTAACCCTGAACCATTTGATCAATAATCAAACCCTGAACCATGTGATCATCAATCTAACCGTGAACCAGGTGATAATCAATCTAACGTTGAACCAGGTGATCATCAGTCTAACCTCAATCTAACCCTGAACCATGTGATCATCAATCTAGTCCTGGACCATGTGATCAACAATCTAACCGTGAACAAAGTGATCATCAGTCAAATCCTGAACCATGTGATCATCAATCCAACCCTGGACCATGTGATCATCAGTGCAATCCTGAACCATGTTATCATCAATCCAACCCTGGACCATGTGATCATCAATGTAACCGTGAACCATGTGATCATCAATGTAACCGTGAACCAGGTGATCATCAATATAACCCTTAACCAGGTGATCATCAGTCTAATCCTGAACCATGTGATCATCAATCCAACCCTGAACCATGTTATCATCAATGTAACCGTCAACCAGGTGATCATCAATATAACCCTTAACCAGGTGATCATGAGTCTAACCCTGAACCATATGATCAATAATCAAACCCTGAACCATGTGATCATCAATCTAACCGTGAACCAGGTGATAATCAATCTAACGTTGAACCAGGTGATCATCAGTCTAACCTCAATCTAACCCTGAACCATGTGATCATCATTCAGACCCTGAACCATGTGATCATCAATCTAACCCTGAACCAGGTGATCATCAGTCTAACCCTGAACCATGTGATCATCAATCCAACCCTGAACCATGTGATCATCAATCCAACCCTGAACAATGTGATCATCAGGCAAATCCTGAACCATGTGATCATCAATGTAACCCTGAACCATGTGATCATCAATCTAACCGTGAACAAGGTGATTATCAATATAACCCTTAAACAGGAGATCATCAGTCTAACCCTGAACCAGGTGATCATCAGTCCTATCCTGAACCATGTGATCATCAATCCAACCCTGAACCATGTGATCATCAATATAACCCTTAACGAGGTGATCATCAGTCTAATCCTGAACCATGTGATCATCAATCCAACCCTGAACCTTGTGATCATCAATGTAACCGTCAACCAGGTGATCATCAATATAATCCTTAACCAGTTGATCATGAGTCTAACCCTGAACCATGTGATCATCAATCCAACCGTGAACCATGTGATCATCAATGTAACCGTCAATCAGGTGATCATCAATATAACCCTTAACCAGGTGATCAAGAGTCTAACCCTGAACCATATGATCATCAATCCAACCCTGAACCATGTGATCATCAATGTAACCGTGAACCAGGTGATCATGAGTCTAACCCTGAACCATATGATCATCAATCCAACCCTGAACCATGTGATCATCAATCTAACCGTTAACCAGGTGATTCTCAGTCTAATCTTGAACCATATGATCATCAATCCAACCCTGAACCATGTGATCATCAATCTAACCGTGAACCAGGTGATCATCAATATAACCCTTAACCAGGTGGTAATCAGTGTAATCCTGAACCATGTGATCATCAGGCAAATCCTGAACCATGTGATCATCAATGTAACCCTGAACCATGTGATCATCAATCTAACCGTGAACAAGGTGATCCTCAATATAACCCTTAACCAGGTGATCATGAGTCTAACCCTGACCAATATGATCATCAATCCAACCCTGAACCATGTTATCATCAATGTAACCGTGAACCAGGTGATCATCTATATAACCCTTAACCAGGTGATCATGAGTCTAACCCTGAACCATATGATCATCAATCCAACCCTGAACCATGTGATCATCAATCTAACCGTGAACCAGGTGATCATCAATATAACCCTTAACCAGGTGATCATCAGTCTAATCCTGAACCATGTGATCATCAGGCAAATCCTGAACCATGTGATCATCAATGTAACCCTGAACCATGTGATCATCAATCTAACCCTGAACCATGTGGTCATCAAACTAACCCTGAACAATGTGATCATCAGTCTAACCCTGAACCATGTGATCATCAGTCCAACCCTGGACCATGTGATCATCAATCTAACCGTGAACAAGGTGATCATCAATATAACCCTTAAACAGGTGATCATCAGTCTAACCCTGAACCAGGTGATCATCAGTCCAATCCTGAACCATGTCATCATCAATCCAACCCTGAACCATGTGATCATCAATCTAACCGTGACCCAGGTGATCATCAATATAACCCTTAACGACGTGATGATCACCTGGTTCAGGGTTAGCCTGATGATTTGTCTAATCCTGAACCATGTGATCATCAATGTAACCGTCAACCAGGTGATCATCAATATAACCCTTAACCAGGTGATCATGAGTCTAACCCTGAACCATATGATCATCAATCCAACCCTGAACCATTTAATCATCAATGTAACCGTGAACCAGGTGATCATCAATATAACCCTTAAACAGGAGATCATCAGTCTAACCCTGAACCAGGTGATCATCAGTCCTATCCTGAACCATGTGATCATCAATCCAACCCTGAACCATGTGATCATCAATCTAACCATGAACCAGGTGATCATCAATATAACCCTTAACGAGGTGATCATCAGTCTAATCCTGAACCAGGTGATCATCAATCCAACCCTGAACCATGTGATCATCAATGTAACCGTCAACCAGGTGATCATCAATATAATTCTTAACCAGTTGATCATGAGTCTAACCCTGAACCATGTGATCATCAATCCAACCCTGAACCATGTGATCATCAATGTAACCGTGAACCAGGTGATCATGAGTCTAACCCTGAACCATATGATCATCAATCCAACCCTGAACCATGTGATCATCAATCTAACCGTGAACCAGGTGATTCTCAGTCTAATCTTGAACCATATGATCATCAATCCAACCCTGAACCATGTGATCATCAATCTAACCGTGAACCAGGTGATCATCAATATAACCCTTAACCAGGTGGTCATCAGTGTAATCCTGAACCATGTGATCATCAGGCAAATCCTGAACCATGTGATCATCAATGTAACCCTGAACCATGTGATCATCAATCTAACCGTGAACAAGGTGATCATCAATATAACCCTTAACGAGGTGATCATCAGGCTAACCCTGAACCAGGTGTTCATCAGTCTAATCCTGAACCATGTGATCATCAGTCCAATCCTGAACCATGTGATCATCAATCCAACCCAGAACCATGTGATCATCAATCTAACCGTGAACCAGGTGATCATCAATATAACCCTTAACGAGGTGATCATCAGGCTAACCCTGAACCAGGTGTTCATCAGTCTAATCCTGAACCATGTGATCATCAATCCAACCCTGAACCATATGATCATCAATCTAACCGTGAACCAGGTGATCATCAATATAATCCTTAACGAGGTGATCATCAGGCTAACCCTGAACCAGGTGATCAACAGTCTAATCTTGAACAATGTGATCATCAATCCAACCCTGAACCATGTGATCATCAATGTAACCATGAACCAGGTGATCATCAATATAACCCTTAACCAGGTGATCATGAGTCTAACCCTGAACCATATGATCAATAATCAAACCCTGAACCATGTGATCATCAATCTAACCGTGAACCAGGTGATAATCAATCTAACGTTGAACCAGGTGATCATCAGTCTAACCTCAATCTAACCCTGAACCATGTGATCATCAATCTAGTCCTGGACCATGTGATCAACAATCTAACCGTGAACAAAGTGATCATCAGTCAAATCCTGAACCATGTGATCATCAATCCAACCCTGGACCATGTGATCATCAGTGCAATCCTGAACCATGTTATCATCAATCCAACCCTGGACCATGTGATCATCAATGTAACCGTGAACCATGTGATCATCAATGTAACCGTGAACCAGGTGATCATCAATATAACCCTTAACCAGGTGATCATCAGTCTAATCCTGAACCATGTGATCATCAATCCAACCCTGAACCATGTTATCATCAATGTAACCGTCAACCAGGTGATCATCAATATAACCCTTAACCAGGTGATCATGAGTCTAACCCTGAACCATATGATCAATAATCAAACCCTGAACCATGTGATCATCAATCTAACCGTGAACCAGGTGATAATCAATCTAACGTTGAACCAGGTGATCATCAGTCTAACCTCAATCTAACCCTGAACCATGTGATCATCATTCAGACCCTGAACCATGTGATCATCAATCTAACCCTGAACCAGGTGATCATCAGTCTAACCCTGAACCATGTGATCATCAATCCAACCCTGAACCATGTGATCATCAATCCAACCCTGAACAATGTGATCATCAGTCTAACCCTGAACCATGTGATCATCAATCCAACCCTGGACCATGTGATCATCAATCTAACCGTGACAAGGTGATCATCAATATAACCCTTAAACAGGTGATCATCAGTCTAACCCTGAACCAGGTGATCATCAGTCTAATCCTGAACCATGTGATCATCAATCCAACCCTGAACCATGTTATCATCAATGTAACCGTCAACCAGGTGATCATCAATATAAGCCTTAACCAGGTGATCATGAGTCTAACCCTGACCAATATGATCATCAATCCAACCCTGAACCATGTTATCATCAATGTAACCGTGAACCAGGTGATCATCTATATAACCCTGAACCATATGATCATCAATCCAACCCTGAACCATGTGATCATCAATCTAACCGTGAACAAGGTGATCATCAATATAACCCTTAAACAGGTGATCATCAGTCTAACCCTGAACCAGGTGATCATCAGTCCAGTCCTGAACCATGTGATCATCATTCAGACCCTGAACAATGTGATCATCAATCTAACCCTGAACCATGTGATCATCAATCCAACCCTGAACCATGTGATCATCAAACTAACCCTGAACAATGTGATCATCAGTCTAACCCTGAACCATGTGATCATCAGTCCAACCCTAGACCATGTGATCATCAATCTAACCGTGAACAAGGTGATCATCAATATAACCCTTAAACAGGTGATCATCAGTCTAACCCTGAACCAGGTGATCATCAGTCCAATCCTGAACCATGTCATCATCAATCCAACCCTGAACCATGTGATCATCAATCTAACCGTGACCCAGGTGATCATCAATATAACCCTTAACGACGTGATGATCACCTGGTTCAGGGTTAGCCTGATGATTTGTCTAATCCTGAACCATGTGATCATCAATGTAACCGTCAACCAGGTGATCATCAATATAACCCTTAACCAGGTGATCATGAGTCTAACCCTGAACCATATGATCATCAATCCAACCCTGAACCATGTGATCATCAATGTAACCGTGAACCAGGTGATCATCTATATAACCCTTAACCAGGTGATCATGAGTCTAACCCTGAACCATATGATCATCAATCCAACCCTGAACCATTTAATCATCAATGTAACCGTGAAACAGGTGATCATCAATATAACCCTTAACGAAGTGATCATCAGGCTAACCCTGAACCAGGTGATCAGCAGTCTAATCCTGAACCATGTGATCATCAATCCAACCCTGAACCATGTGATCATCAATGTAACCGTCAACCAGGTGATCATGAGTCTAACCCTGAACCATATGATCATCAATCCAACCCTGAACCATGTGATCATCAGGCAAATCCTGAACCATGTGATCATCAATGTAACCCTGAACCATGTGATCATCAATCTAACCGTGAACAAGGTGATTATCAATATAACCCTTAAACAGGAGATCATCAGTCTAACCCTGAACCAGGTGATCATCAGTCCTATCCTGAACCATGTGATCATCAATCCAACCCTGAACCATGTGATCATCAATCTAACGATGAACCAGGTGATCATCAATATAACCCTTAACGAGGTGATCATCAGTCTAATCCTGAACCAGGTGATCATCAATCCAACCCTGAACCATGTGATCATCAATGTAACCGTCAACCAGGTGATCATCAATATAATCCTTAACCAGTTGATCATGAGTCTAACCCTGAACCATGTGATCATCAATCCAACCGTGAACCATGTGATCATCAATGTAACCGTCAATCAGGTGATCATCAATATAACCCTTAACCAGGTGATCAAGAGTCTAACCCTGAACCATATGATCATCAATCCAACCCTGAACCATGTGATCATCAATGTAAACGTGAACCAGGTGATCATGAGTCTAACCCTGAACCATATGATCATCAATCCAACCCTGAACCATGTGATCATCAATCTAACCGTGAACCAGGTGATTCTCAGTCTAATATGGAACCATATGATCATCAATCCAACCCTGAACCATGTGATCATCAATCTAACCGTGAACAAGGTGATCATCAATATAACCCTTAAACAGGTGATCATCAGTCTAACCCTGACCAAGGTGTTCATCACTCTAATCCTGAACCATGTGATCATCAATCCAACCCTGAACCATATGATCATCAATCTAACTGTGAATCAGGTGATCATCAATATAATCCTTAACGAGGTGATCATCAGGCTAACCCTGAACCAGGTGATCAACAGTCTAATCTTGAACAATGTGATCATCAATCCAACCCTGAACCATGTGATCATCAATGTAACCATGAACCAGGTGATCATCAATATAACCCTTAACCAGGTGATCATGAGTCTAACCCTGAACCATATGATCAATAATCAAACCCTGAACCATGTGATCATCAATCTAACCGTGAACCAGGTGATAATCAATCTAACGTTGAACCAGGTGATCATCAGTCTAACCTCAATCTAACCCTGAACCATGTGATCATCAATCTAGTCCTGGACCATGTGATCAACAATCTAACCGTGAACAAAGTGATCATCAGTCCAATCCTGAACCATGTGATCATCAATCCAACCCTGGACCATGTGATCATCAGTGCAATCCTGAACCATGTTATCATCAATCCAACCCTGGACCATGTGATCATCAATGTAACCGTGAACCATGTGATCATCAATGTAACCGTGAACCAGGTGATCATCAATATAACCCTTAACCAGGTGATCATCAGTCTAACCCTGGACCAGGTGATCATCAGTCTAATCCTGAACCATGTGATCATCAATCCAACCCTGAACCATGTTTTCATCAATGTAACCGTCAACCAGGTGATCATCAATATAACCCTTAACCAGGTGATCATGAGTCTAACCCTGAACCATATGATCAATAATCAAACCCTGAACCATGTGATCATCAATCTAACCGTGAACCAGGTGATAATCAATCTAACGTTGAACCAGGTGATCATCAGTCTAACCTCAATCTAACCCTGAACCATGTGATCATCATTCAGACCCTGAACCATGTGATCATCAATCTAACCCTGAACCATGTGATCATCAGTCTAACCCTGAACCATGTGATCATCATTCAGACCCTGAACCATGTGATCATCAATCTAACCCTGAACCAGGTGATCATCAGTCTAACCCTGAACCATGTGATCATAAATCCAACCCTGAACCATGTGATCATCAATCCAACCCTGAACAATGTGATCATCAGTCTAACCCTGAACCATGTGATCATCAATCCAACCCTGGACCATGTGATCATCAATCTAACCGTGACAAGGTGATCATCAATATAACCCTTAAAGAGGTGATCATCAGTCTAACCCTGAACCAGGTGATCATCAGTCTAATCCTGAACCATGTGATCATCAATCCAACCCTGAACCATGTTATCATCAATGTAACCGTCAACCAGGTGATCATCAATATAACCCTTAACCAGGTGATCATGAGTCTAACCCTGACCAATATGATCATCAATCCAACCCTGAACCATGTTATCATCAATGTAACCGTGAACCAGGTGATCATCTATATAACCCTGAACCATGTGATCATCAATGAAACCCTGAACCATGTGATCATCAATCTAACCGTGAACAAGGTGATCATCAATATAACCCTTAAACAGGTGATCATCAGTCTAACCCTGAACCAGGTGATCATCAGTCCAGTCCTGAACCATGTGATCATCATTCAGACCCTGAACCATGTGATCATCAATCTAACCCTGAACCAGGTGATCATCAGTCTAACCCTGAACCATGTGATCATCAATCCAACCCTGAACCATGTGATCATCAAACTAACCCTGAACAATGTGATCATCAGTCTAACCCTGAACCATGTGATCATCAATCTAACCGTGAACAAGGTGATCATCAATATAACCCTTAAACAGGTGATCATCAGTCTAACCCTGAACCAGGTGATCATCAGTCCAATCCTGAACCATGTCATCATCAATCCAACCCTGAACCATGTGATCATCAATCTAACCGTGACCCAGGTGATCATCAATATAACCCTTAACGACGTGATGATCACCTGGTTCAGGGTTAGCCTGATGATTTGTCTAATCCTGAACCATGTGATCATCAATGTAACCTTCAAACAGGTGATCATCAATATAACCCTTAACCAGGTGATCATGAGTCTAACCCTGAACCATATGATCATCAATCCAACCCTGAACCATGTGATCATCAATGTAACCGTGAACCAGGTGATCATCTATATAACCCTTAACCAGGTGATCATGAGTCTAACCCTGAACCATATGATCATCAATCCAACCCTGAACCATTTAATCATCAATGTAACCGTGAAACAGGTGATCATCAATATAACCCTTAACGAAGTGATCATCAGGCTAACCCTGAACCAGGTGATCAGCAGTCTAATCCTGAACCATGTGATCATCAATCCAACCCTGAACCATGTGATCATCAATGTAACCGTCAACCAGGTGATCATGAGTCTAACCCTTAACCATATGATCATCAATCCAACCCTGAACCATGTGATCATCAGGCAAATCCTGAACCATGTGATCATCAATGTAACCCTGAACCATGTGATCATCAATCTAACCGTGAACAAGGTGATTATCAATATAACCCTTAAACAGGAGATCATCAGTCTAACCCTGAACCAGGTGATCATCAGTCCTATCCTGAACCATGTGATCATCAATCCAACCCTGAACCATGTGATCATCAATCTAACGATGAACCAGGTGATCATCAATATAACCCTTAACGAGGTGATCATCAGTCTAATCCTGAACCAGGTGATCATCAATCCAACCCTGAACCATGTGATCATCAATGTAACCGTCAACCAGGTGATCATCAATATAATCCTTAACCAGTTGATCATGAGTCTAACCCTGAACCATGTGATCATCAATCCAACCGTGAACCATGTGATCATCAATGTAACCGTCAATCAGGTGATCATCAATATAACCCTTAACCAGGTGATCAAGAGTCTAACCCTGAACCATATGATCATCAATCCAACCCTGAACCATGTGATCATCAATGTAACCGTGAACCAGGTGATCATGAGTCTAACCCTGAACCATATGATCATCAATCCAACCCTGAACCATGTGATCATCAATCTAACCGTGAACCAGGTGATTCTCAGTCTAATATGGAACCATATGATCATCAATCCAACCCTGAACCATGTGATCATCAATCTAACCGTGAACAAGGTGATCATCAATATAACCCTTAAACAGGTGATCATCAGTCTAACCCTGACCAAGGTGTTCATCACTCTAATCCTGAACCATGTGATCATCAATCCAACCCTGAACCATATGATCATCAATCTAACTGTGAACCAGGTGATCATCAATATAATCCTTAACGAGGTGATCATCAGGCTAACCCTGAACCAGGTGATCAACAGTCTAATCTTGAACAATGTGATCATCAATCCAACCCTGAACCATGTGATCATCAATGTAACCATGAACCAGGTGATCATCAATATAACCCTTAACCAGGTGATCATGAGTCTAACCCTGAACCATATGATCAATAATCAAACCCTGAACCATGTGATCATCAATCTAACCGTGAACCAGGTGATAATCAATCTAACGTTGAACCAGGTGATCATCAGTCTAACCTCAATCTAACCCTGAACCATGTGATCATCAATCTAGTCCTGGACCATGTGATCAACAATCTAACCGTGAACAAAGTGATCATCAGTCCAATCCTGAACCATGTGATCATCAATCCAACCCCTGGACCATGTGATCATCAGTGCAATCCTGAACCATGTTATCATCAATCCAACCCTGGACCATGTGATCATCAATGTAACCGTGAACCATGTGATCATCAATGTAACCGTGAACCAGGTGATCATCAATATAACCCTTAACCAGGTGATCATCAGTCTAACCCTGGACCAGGTGATCATCAGTCTAATCCTGAACCATGTGATCATCAATCCAACCCTGAACCATGTTATCATCAATGTAACCGTCAACCAGGTGATCATCAATATAACCCTTAACCAGGTGATCATGAGTCTAACCCTGAACCATATGATCAATAATCAAACCCTGAACCATGTGATCATCAATCTAACCGTGAACCAGGTGATAATCAATCTAACGTTGAACCAGGTGATCATCAGTCTAACCTCAATCTAACCCTGAACCATGTGATCATCATTCAGACCCTGAACCATGTGATCATCAATCTAACCCTGAACCATGTGATCATCAGTCTAACCCTGAACCATGTGATCATCATTCAGACCCTGAACCATGTGATCATCAATCTAACCCTGAACCAGGTGATCATCAGTCTAACCCTGAACCATGTGATCATAAATCCAACCCTGAACCATGTGATCATCAATCCAACCCTGAACAATGTGATCATCAGTCTAACCCTGAACCATGTGATCATCAATCCAACCCTGGACCATGTGATCATCAATCTAACCGTGACAAGGTGATCATCAATATAACCCTTAAAGAGGTGATCATCAGTCTAACCCTGAACCAGGTGATCATCAGTCTAATCCTGAACCATGTGATCATCAATCCAACCCTGAACCATGTTATCATCAATGTAACCGTCAACCAGGTGATCATCAATATAACCCTTAACCAGGTGATCATGAGTCTAACCCTGACCAATATGATCATCAATCCAACCCTGAACCATGTTATCATCAATGTAACCGTGAACCAGGTGATCATCTATATAACCCTGAACCATGTGATCATCAATGAAACCCTGAACCATGTGATCATCAATCTAACCGTGAACAAGGTGATCATCAATATAACCCTTAAACAGGTGATCATCAGTCTAACCCTGAACCAGGTGATCATCAGTCCAGTCCTGAACCATGTGATCATCATTCAGACCCTGAACCATGTGATCATCAATCTAACCCTGAACCAGGTGATCATCAGTCTAACCCTGAACCATGTGATCATCAATCCAACCCTGAACCATGTGATCATCAAACTAACCCTGAACAATGTGATCATCAGTCTAACCCTGAACCATGTGATCATCAATCTAACCGTGAACAAGGTGATCATCAATATAACCCTTAAACAGGTGATCATCAGTCTAACCCTGAACCAGGTGATCATCAGTCCAATCCTGAACCATGTCATCATCAATCCAACCCTGAACCATGTGATCATCAATCTAACCGTGACCCAGGTGATCATCAATATAACCCTTAACGACGTGATGATCACCTGGTTCAGGGTTAGCCTGATGATTTGTCTAATCCTGAACCATGTGATCATCAATGTAACCTTCAAACAGGTGATCATCAATATAACCCTTAACCAGGTGATCATGAGTCTAACCCTGAACCATATGATCATCAATCCAACCCTGAACCATGTGATCATCAATGTAACCGTGAACCAGGTGATCATCTATATAACCCTTAACCAGGTGATCATGAGTCTAACCCTGAACCATATGATCATCAATCCAACCCTGAACCATTTAATCATCAATGTAACCGTGAAACAGGTGATCATCAATATAACCCTTAACGAAGTGATCATCAGGCTAACCCTGAACCAGGTGATCAGCAGTCTAATCCTGAACCATGTGATCATCAATCCAACCCTGAACCATGTGATCATCAATGTAACCGTCAACCAGGTGATCATGAGTCTAACCCTTAACCATATGATCATCAATCCAACCCTGAACCATGTGATCATCAGGCAAATCCTGAACCATGTGATCATCAATGTAACCCTGAACCATGTGATCATCAATCTAACCGTGAACAAGGTGATTATCAATATAACCCTTAAACAGGAGATCATCAGTCTAACCCTGAACCAGGTGATCATCAGTCCTATCCTGAACCATGTGATCATCAATCCAACCCTGAACCATGTGATCATCAATCTAACGATGAACCAGGTGATCATCAATATAACCCTTAACGAGGTGATCATCAGTCTAATCCTGAACCAGGTGATCATCAATCCAACCCTGAACCATGTGATCATCAATGTAACCGTCAACCAGGTGATCATCAATATAATCCTTAACCAGTTGATCATGAGTCTAACCCTGAACCATGTGATCATCAATCCAACCGTGAACCATGTGATCATCAATGTAACCGTCAATCAGGTGATCATCAATATAACCCTTAACCAGGTGATCAAGAGTCTAACCCTGAACCATATGATCATCAATCCAACCCTGAACCATGTGATCATCAATGTAACCGTGAACCAGGTGATCATGAGTCTAACCCTGAACCATATGATCATCAATCCAACCCTGAACCATGTGATCATCAATCTAACCGTGAACCAGGTGATTCTCAGTCTAATATGGAACCATATGATCATCAATCCAACCCTGAACCATGTGATCATCAATCTAACCGTGAACAAGGTGATCATCAATATAACCCTTAAACAGGTGATCATCAGTCTAACCCTGACCAAGGTGTTCATCACTCTAATCCTGAACCATGTGATCATCAATCCAACCCTGAACCATATGATCATCAATCTAACTGTGAACCAGGTGATCATCAATATAATCCTTAACGAGGTGATCATCAGGCTAACCCTGAACCAGGTGATCAACAGTCTAATCTTGAACAATGTGATCATCAATCCAACCCTGAACCATGTGATCATCAATGTAACCATGAACCAGGTGATCATCAATATAACCCTTAACCAGGTGATCATGAGTCTAACCCTGAACCATATGATCAATAATCAAACCCTGAACCATGTGATCATCAATCTAACCGTGAACCAGGTGATAATCAATCTAACGTTGAACCAGGTGATCATCAGTCTAACCTCAATCTAACCCTGAACCATGTGATCATCAATCTAGTCCTGGACCATGTGATCAACAATCTAACCGTGAACAAAGTGATCATCAGTCCAATCCTGAACCATGTGATCATCAATCCAACCCCTGGACCATGTGATCATCAGTGCAATCCTGAACCATGTTATCATCAATCCAACCCTGGACCATGTGATCATCAATGTAACCGTGAACCATGTGATCATCAATGTAACCGTGAACCAGGTGATCATCAATATAACCCTTAACCAGGTGATCATCAGTCTAACCCTGGACCAGGTGATCATCAGTCTAATCCTGAACCATGTGATCATCAATCCAACCCTGAACCATGTTATCATCAATGTAACCGTCAACCAGGTGATCATCAATATAACCCTTAACCAGGTGATCATGAGTCTAACCCTGAACCATATGATCAATAATCAAACCCTGAACCATGTGATCATCAATCTAACCGTGAACCAGGTGATAATCAATCTAACGTTGAACCAGGTGATCATCAGTCTAACCTCAATCTAACCCTGAACCATGTGATCATCATTCAGACCCTGAACCATGTGATCATCAATCTAACCCTGAACCATGTGATCATCAGTCTAACCCTGAACCATGTGATCATCATTCAGACCCTGAACCATGTGATCATCAATCTAACCCTGAACCAGGTGATCATCAGTCTAACCCTGAACCATGTGATCATAAATCCAACCCTGAACCATGTGATCATCAATCCAACCCTGAACAATGTGATCATCAGTCTAACCCTGAACCATGTGATCATCAATCCAACCCTGGACCATGTGATCATCAATCTAACCGTGACAAGGTGATCATCAATATAACCCTTAAAGAGGTGATCATCAGTCTAACCCTGAACCAGGTGATCATCAGTCTAATCCTGAACCATGTGATCATCAATCCAACCCTGAACCATGTTATCATCAATGTAACCGTCAACCAGGTGATCATCAATATAACCCTTAACCAGGTGATCATGAGTCTAACCCTGACCAATATGATCATCAATCCAACCCTGAACCATGTTATCATCAATGTAACCGTGAACCAGGTGATCATCTATATAACCCTGAACCATGTGATCATCAATGAAACCCTGAACCATGTGATCATCAATCTAACCGTGAACAAGGTGATCATCAATATAACCCTTAAACAGGTGATCATCAGTCTAACCCTGAACCAGGTGATCATCAGTCCAGTCCTGAACCATGTGATCATCATTCAGACCCTGAACCATGTGATCATCAATCTAACCCTGAACCAGGTGATCATCAGTCTAACCCTGAACCATGTGATCATCAATCCAACCCTGAACCATGTGATCATCAAACTAACCCTGAACAATGTGATCATCAGTCTAACCCTGAACCATGTGATCATCAATCTAACCGTGAACAAGGTGATCATCAATATAACCCTTAAACAGGTGATCATCAGTCTAACCCTGAACCAGGTGATCATCAGTCCAATCCTGAACCATGTCATCATCAATCCAACCCTGAACCATGTGATCATCAATCTAACCGTGACCCAGGTGATCATCAATATAACCCTTAACGACGTGATGATCACCTGGTTCAGGGTTAGCCTGATGATTTGTCTAATCCTGAACCATGTGATCATCAATGTAACCGTCAACCAGGTGATCATCAATATAACCCTTAACCAGGTGATCATGAGTCTAACCCTGAACCATATGATCATCAATCCAACCCTGAACCATGTGATCATCAATGTAACCGTGAACCAGGTGATCATCTATATAACCCTTAACCAGGTGATCATGAGTCTAACCCTGAACCATATGATCATCAATCCAACCCTGAACCATTTAATCATCAATGTAACCGTGAAACAGGTGATCATCAATATAACCCTTAACGAAGTGATCATCAGGCTAACCCTGAACCAGGTGATCAGCAGTCTAATCCTGAACCATGTGATCATCAATCCAACCCTGAACCATGTGATCATCAATGTAACCGTCAACCAGGTGATCATGAGTCTAACCCTTAACCATATGATCATCAATCCAACCCTGAACCATGTGATCATCAGGCAAATCCTGAACCATGTGATCATCAATGTAACCCTGAACCATGTGATCATCAATCTAACCGTGAACAAGGTGATTATCAATATAACCCTTAAACAGGATATCATCAGTCTAACCCTGAACCAGGTGATCATCAGTCCTATCCTGAACCATGTGATCATCAATCCAACCCTGAACCATGTGATCATCAATCTAACGATGAACCAGGTGATCATCAATATAACCCTTAACGAGGTGATCATCAGTCTAACCCTGAACCATGTGATCATCAATCCAACCGTGAACCATGTGATCATCAATGTAACCGTCAATCAGGTGATCATCAATATAACCCTTAACCAGGTGATCAAGAGTCTAACCCTGAACCATATGATCATCAATCCAACCCTGAACCATGTGATCATCAATGTAACCGTGAACCAGGTGATCATGAGTCTAACCCTGAACCATATGATCATCAATCCAACCCTGAACCATGTGATCATCAATCTAACCGTGAACCAGGTGATTCTCAGTCTAATATGGAACCATATGATCATCAATCCAACCCTGAACCATGTGATCATCAATCTAACCGTGAACAAGGTGATCATCAATATAACCCTTAAACAGGTGATCATCAGTCTAACCCTGAACAAGGTGTTCATCAGTCTAATCCTGAACCATGTGATCATCAATCCAACCCTGAACCATATGATCATCAATCTAACTGTGAACCAGGTGATCATCAATATAATCCTTAACGAGGTGATCATCAGGCTAACCCTGAACCAGGTGATCAACAGTCTAATCTTGAACAATGTGATCATCAATCCAACCCTGAACCATGTGATCATCAATGTAACCATGAACCAGGTGATCATCAATATAACCCTTAACCAGGTGATCATGAGTCTAACCCTGAACCATATGATCAATAATCAAACCCTGAACCATGTGATCATCAATCTAACCGTGAACCAGGTGATAATCAATCTAACGTTGAACCAGGTGATCATCAGTCTAACCTCAATCTAACCCTGAACCATGTGATCATCAATCTAGTCCTGGACCATGTGATCAACAATCTAATCGTGAACAAAGTGATCATCAGTCCAATCCTGAACCATGTGATCATCAATCCAACCCTGGACCATGTGATCATCAGTGCAATCCTGAACCATGTTATCATCAATCCAACCCTGGACCATGTGATCATCAATGTAACCGTGAACCATGTGATCATCAATGTAACCGTGAACCAGGTGATCATCAATATAACCCTTAACCAGGTGATCATCAGTCTAACCCTGGACCAGGTGATCATCAGTCTAATCCTGAACCATGTGATCATCAATCCAACCCTGAACCATGTTATCATCAATGTAACCGTCAACCAGGTGATCATCAATATAACCCTTAACCAGGTGATCATGAGTCTAACCCTGAACCATATGATCAATAATCAAACCCTGAACCATGTGATCATCAATCTAACCGTGAACCAGGTGATAATCTATCTAACGTTGAACCAGGTGATCATCAGTCTAACCTCAATCTAACCCTGAACCATGTGATCATCATTCAGACCCTGAACCATGTGATCATCAATCTAACCCTGAACCAGGTGATCATCAGTCTAACCCTGAACCATGTGATCATCATTCAGACCCTGAACCATGTGATCATCAATCTAACCCTGAACCAGGTGATCATCAGTCTAACCCTGAACCATGTGATCATAAATCCAACCCTGAACCATGTGATCATCAATCCAACCCTGAACAATGTGATCATCAGTCTAACCCTGAACCATGTGATCATCAATCCAACCCTGGACCACGTGATCATCAATCTAACCGTGACAAGGTGATCATCAATATAACCCTTAAAGAGGTGATCATCAGTCTAACCCTGAACCAGGTGATCATCAGTCTAATCCTGAACCATGTGATCATCAATCCAACCCTGAACCATGTTATCATCAATGTAACCGTCAACCAGGTGATCATCAATATAACCCTTAACCAGGTGATCATGAGTCTAACCCTGACCAATATGATCATCAATCCAACCCTGAACCATGTTATCATCAATGTAACCGTGAACCAGGTGATCATCTATATAACCCTGAACCATGTGATCATCAATGTAACCCTGAACCATGTGATCATCAATCTAACCGTGAACAAGGTGATCATCAATATAACCCTTAAACAGGTGATCATCAGTCTAACCCTGAACCAGGTGATCATCAGTCCAGTCCTGAACCATGTGATCATCATTCAGACCCTGAACCATGTGATCATCAATCTAACCCTGAACCAGGTGATCATCAGTCTAACCCTGAACCATGTGATCATCAATCCAACCCTGAACCATGTGATCATCAAACTAACCCTGAACAATGTGATCATCAGTCTAACCCTGAACCATGTGATCATCAGTCCAACCCTGGACCATGTGATCATCAATCTAACCGTGAACAAGGTGATCATCAATATAACCCTTAAACAGGTGATCATCAGTCTAACCCTGAACCAGGTGATCATCAGTCCAATCCTGAACCATGTCATCATCAATCCAACCCTGAACCATGTGATCATCAATCTAACCGTGACCCAGGTGATCATCAATATAACCCTTAACGACGTGATGATCACCTGGTTCAGGGTTAGCCTGATGATTTCTCTAATCCTGAACCATGTGATCATCAATGTAACCGTCAACCAGGTGATCATCAATATAACCCTTAACCAGGTGATCATGAGTCTAACCCTGAACCATATGATCATCAATCCAACCCTGAACCATGTGATCATCAATGTAACCGTGAACCAGGTGATCATCTATATAACCCTTAACCAGGTGATCATGAGTCTAACCCTGAACCATATGATCATCAATCCAACCCTGAACCATTTAATCATCAATGTAACCGTGAAACAGGTGATCATCAATATAACCCTTAACGAAGTGATCATCAGGCTAACCCTGAACCAGGTGATCAGCAGTCTAATCCTGAACCATGTGATCATCAATCCAACCCTGAACCATGTGATCATCAATGTAACCGTCAACCAGGTGATCATGAGTCTAACCCTGAACCATATGATCATCAATCCAACCCTGAACCATGTGATCATCAGGCAAATCCTGAACCATGTGATCATCAATCCAACCCTGAACCATGTGATCATCAATCTAACGATGAACCAGGTGATCATCAATATAACCCTTAACGAGGTGATCATCAGTCTAATCCTGAACCAGGTGATCATCAATCCAACCCTGAACCATGTGATCATCAATGTAACCGTCAACCAGGTGATCATCAATATAATCCTTAACCAGTTGATCATGAGTCTAACCCTGAACCATGTGATCATCAATCAAACCGTGAACCATGTGATCATCAATGTAACCGTCAATCAGGTGATCATCAATATAACCCTTAACCAGGTGATCAAGAGTCTAACCCTGAACCATATGATCATCAATCCAACCCTGAACCATGTGATCATCAATGTAACCGTGAACCAGGTGATTCTCAGTCTAATATGGAACCATATGATCATCAATCCAACCCTGAACCATGTGATCATCAATCTAACCGTGTACCAGGTGATCATAAATATAACCCTTAACCAGGTGGTCATCAGTGTAATCCTGAACCATGTGATCATCAGGCAAATCCTGAACCATGTGATCATCAATGTAACCCTGAACCATGTGATCATCAATCTAACCGTGAACAAGGTGATCATCAATATAACCCTTAAACAGGTGATCATCAGTCTAACCCTGAACAAGGTAATCATCAGTCCAATCCTGAACCATGTGATCATCAATCCAACCAAGAACCATGTGATCATCAATCTAACCGTGAACCAGGTGATCATCAATATAACCCTTAACGAGGTGATCATCAGGCTAACCCTGAACCAGGTGTTCATCAGTCTAATCCTGAACCAGGTGATCATCAATATAATCCTTAACGAGGTGATCATCAGGCTAACCCTGAACCAGGTGATCAACAGTCTAATCTTGAACAATGTGATCATCAATCCAACCCTGAACCATGTGATCATCAATGTAACCCTGAACCATGTGATCATCAATCTAACCGTGAACAAGGTGATCATCAATATAACCCTTAAACAGGTGATCATCAGTCTAACCCTGAACCAGGTGATCATCAGTCCAGTCCTGAACCATGTGATCATCATTCAGACCCTGAACCATGTGATCATCAATCTAACCCTGAACCAGGTGATCATCAGTCTAACCCTGAACCATGTGATCATCAATCCAACCCTGAACCATGTGATCATCAAACTAACCCTGAACAATGTGATCATCAGTGTAACCCTGAACCATGTGATCATCAGTCCAACCCTGGACCATGTGATCATCAATCTAACCGTGAACAAGGTGATCATCAATATAACCCTTAAACAGGTGATCATCAGTCTAACCCTGAACCAGGTGATCATCAGTCCAATCCTGAACCATGTCATCATCAATCCAACCCTGAACCATGTGATCATCAATCTAACCGTGACCCAGGTGATCATCAATATAACCCTTAACGACGTGATGATCACCTGGTTCAGGGTTAGCCTGATGATTTGTCTAATCCGTAACCATGTGATCATCAATGTAACCGTCAACCAGGTGATCATCAATATAACCCTTAACCAGGTGATCATGAGTCTAACCCTGAACCATATGATCATCAATCCAACCCTGAACCATTTAATCATCAATGTAACCGTGAAACAGGTGATCATCAATATAACCCTTAACGAAGTGATCATCAGGCTAACCCTGAACCAGGTGATCAGCAGTCTAATCCTGAACCATGTGATCATCAATCCAACCCTGAACCATGTGATCATCAATGTAACCGTCAACCAGGTGATCATGAGTCTAACCCTGAACCATATGATCATCAATCCAACCCTGAACCATGTGATCATCAGGCAAATCCTGAACCATGTGATCATCAATCCAACCCTGAACCATGTGATCATCAATCTAACGATGAACCAGGTGATCATCAATATAACCCTTAACGAGGTGATCATCAGTCTAATCCTGAACCAGGTGATCATCAATCCAACCCTGAACCATGTGATCATCAATGTAACCGTCAACCAGGTGATCATCAATATAATCCTTAACCAGTTGATCATGAGTCTAACCCTGAACCATGTGATCATCAATCAAACCGTGAACCATGTGATCATCAATGTAACCGTCAATCAGGTGATCATCAATATAACCCTTAACCAGGTGATCAAGAGTCTAACCCTGAACCATATGATCATCAATCCAACCCTGAACCATGTGATCATCAATGTAACCGTGAACCAGGTGATCATGAGTCTAACCCTGAACCATATGATCATCAATCCAACCCTGAACCATGTGATCATCAATCTAACCGTGAACCAGGTGATTCTCAGTCTAATATGGAACCATATGATCATCAATCCAACCCTGAACCATGTGATCATCAATCTAACCGTGAACCAGGTGATCATCAATATAACCCTTAACCAGGTGGTCATCAGTGTAATCCTGAACCATGTGATCATCAGGCAAATCCTGAACCATGTGATCATCAATGTAACCCTGAACCATGTGATCATCAATCTAACCGTGAACAAGGTGATCATCAATATAACCCTTAAACAGGTGATCATCAGTCTAACCCTGAACAAGGTGATCATCAGTCCAATCCTGAACCATGTGATCATCAATCCAACCAAGAACCATGTGATCATCAATCTAACCATGAACCAGGTGATCATCAATATAACCCTTAACGAGGTGATCATCAGGCTAACCCTGAACCAGGTGTTCATCAGTCTAATCCTGAACCAGGTGATCATCAATATAATCCTTAACGAGGTGATCATCAGGCTAACCCTGAACCAGGTGATCAACAGTCTAATCTTGAACAATGTGATCATCAATCCAACCCTGAACCATGTGATCATCAATGTAACCATGAACCAGGTGATCATCAATATAACCCTTAACCAGGTGATCATGAGTCTAACCCTGAACCATATGATCAATAATCAAACCCTGAACCATGTGATCATCAATATAACCGTGAACCAGGTGATAATCAATCTAACGTTGAACCAGGTGATCATCAGTCTAACCTCAATCTAACCCTGAACCATGTGATCATCAATCTAGTCCTGGACCATGTGATCAACAATCTAACCGTGAACAAAGTGATCATCAGTCCAATCCTGAACCATGTGATCATCAATCCAACCCTGGACCATGTGATCATCAGTGCAATCCTGAACCATGTTATCATCAATCCAACCCTGGACCATGTGATCATCAATGTAACCGTGAGCCATGTGATCATCAATGAAACCGTGAACCAGGTGATCATCAATATAACCCTTAACCAGGTGATCATCAGTCTAACCCTGGACCAGGTGATCATCAGTCTAATCCTGAACCATGTGATCATCAATCCAACCCTGAACCATGTTATCATCAATGTAACCGTCAACCAGGTGATCATCAATATAACCCTTAACCAGGTGATCATGAGTCTAACCCTGAACCATATGATCAATAATCAAACCCTGAACCATGTGATCATCAATCTAACCGTGAACCAGGTGATAATCAATCTAACGTTGAACCAGGTGATCATCAGTCTAACCTCAATCTAACCCTGAACCATGTGATCATCATTCAGACCCTGAACCATGTGATCATCAATCTAACCCTGAACCAGGTGATCATCAGTCTAACCCTGAACCATGTGATCATCAATCCAACCCTGAACCATGTGATCATCAATCCAACCCTGAACAATGTGATCATCAGTCTAACCCTGAACCATGTGATCATCAATCCAACCCTGGACCATGTGATCATCAATCTAACCGTGACAAGGTGATCATCAATATAACCCCTTAAACAGGTGATCATCAGTCTAACCCTGAACCAGGTGATCATCAGTCTAATCCTGAACCATGTGATCATCAATCCAACCCTGAACCATGTCATCATCAATGTAACCGTCAACCAGGTGATCATCAATATAACCCTTAACCAGGTGATCATGAGTCTAACCCTGACCAATATGATCATCAATCCAACCCTGAACCATGTTATCATCAATGTAACCGTGAACCAGGTGATCATCTATATAACCCTGAACCATATGATCATCAATCCAACCCTGAACCATGTGATCATCAATCTAACCGTGAACAAGGTGATCATCAATATAACCCTTAAACAGGTGATCATCAGTCTAACCCTGAACAAGGTGATCATCAGTCCAATCCTGAACCATGTGATCATCAATCCAACCAAGAACCATGTGATCATCAATCTAACCGTGAACCAGGTGATCATCAATATAACCCTTAACGAGGTGATCATCAGGCTAACCCTGAACCAGGTGTTCATCAGTCTAATCCTGAACCAGGTGATCATCAATATAATCCTTAACGAGGTGATCATCAGGCTAACCTTGAACCAGGTGATCAACAGTCTAATCTTGAACAATGTGATCATCAATCCAACCCTGAACCATGTGATCATCAATGTAACCCTGAACCATGTGATCATCAATCTAACCGTGAACAAGGTGATCATCAATATAACCCTTAAACAGGTGATCATCAGTCTAACCCTGAACCAGGTGATCATCAGTCCAGTCCTGAACCATGTGATCATCATTCAGACCCTGAACCATGTGATCATCAATCTAACCCTGAACCAGGTGATCATCAGTCTAACCCTGAACCATGTGATCATCAATCCAACCCTGAACCATGTGATCATCAAACTAACCCTGAACAATGTGATCATCAGTCTAACCCTGAACCATGTGATCATCAGTCCAACCCTGGACCATGTGATCATCAATCTAACCGTGAACAAGGTGATCATCAATATAACCCTTAAACAGGTGATCATCAGTCTAACCCTGAAACCAGGTGATCATCAGTCCAATCCTGAACCATGTCATCATCAATCCAACCCTGAACCATGTGATCATCAATCTAACCGTGACCCAGGTGATCATCAATATAACCCTTAACCAGGTGATCATGAGTCTAACCCTGAACCATATGATCATCAATCCAACCCTGAACCATGTGATCATCAATGTAACCGTGAACCAGGTGATCATCTATATAACCCTTAACCAGGTGATCATGAGTCTAACCCTGAACCATATGATCATCAATCCAACCCTGAACCATTTAATCATCAATGTAACCGTGAACCAGGTGATCATCAATATAACCCTTAACGAAGTGATCATCAGGCTAACCCTGAACCAGGTGATCAGCAGTCTAATCCTGAACCATGTGATCATCAATCCAACCCTGAACCATGTGATCATCAATGTAACCGTCAACCAGGTGATCATGAGTCTAACCCTGAACCATATGATCATCAATCCAACCCTGAACAATGTGATCATCAGTCTAACCCTGAACCATGTGATCATCAATCCAACCCTGGACCATGTGATCATCAATCTAACCGTGACAAGGTGATCATCAATATAACCCCTTAAACAGGTGATCATCAGTCTAACCCTGAACCAGGTGATCATCAGTCTAATCCTGAACCATGTGATCATCAATCCAACCCTGAACCATGTCATCATCAATGTAACCGTCAACCAGGTGATCATCAATATAACCCTTAACCAGGTGATCATGAGTCTAACCCTGACCAATACGATCATCAATCCAACCCTGAACCATGTTATCAATGTAACCGTGAACCAGGTGATCATCTATATAACCCTGAACCATATGATCATCAATCCAACCCTGAACCATGTGATCATCAATCTAACCGTGAACAAGGTGATCATCAATATAACCCTTAAACAGGTGATCATCAGTCTAACCCTGAACAAGGTGATCATCAGTCCAATCCTGAACCATGTGATCATCAATCCAACCAAGAACCATGTGATCATCAATCTAACCGTGAACCAGGTGATCATCAATATAACCCTTAACGAGGTGATCATCAGGCTAACCCTGAACCAGGTGTTCATCAGTCTAATCCTGAACCAGGTGATCATCAATATAATCCTTAACGAGGTGATCATCAGGCTAACCCTGAACCAGGTGATCAACAGTCTAATCTTGAACAATGTGATCATCAATCCAACCCTGAACCATGTGATCATCAATGTAACCCTGAACCATGTGATCATCAATCTAACCGTGAACAAGGTGATCATCAATATAACCCTTAAACAGGTGATCATCAGTCTAACCCTGAACCAGGTGATCATCAGTCCAGTCCTGAACCATGTGATCATCATTCAGACCCTGAACCATGTGATCATCAATCTAACCCTGAACCAGGTGATCATCAGTCTAACCCTGAACCATGTGATCATCAATCCAACCCTGAACCATGTGATCATCAAACTAACCCTGAACAATGTGATCATCAGTCTAACCCTGAACCATGTGATCATCAGTCCAACCCTGGACCATGTGATCATCAATCTAACCGTGAACAAGGTGATCATCAATATAACCCTTAAACAGGTGATCATCGGTCTAACCCTGAACCATGTGATCATCAATCCAACCCTGAACCATGTGATCATCAATCTAACCATGAACCAGGTGATCATCAATATAACCCTTAACGATGTGATCATCAGTCTAAACCTGAACCAGGTGATCATCAATCCAACCCTGAACCATGTGATCATCAATGTAACCGTCAATCAGGTGATATTCAATATAACCCTTAACCAGGTGATCAAGAGTCTAACCCTGAACCATATGATCATCAATCCAACCCTGAACCATGTGATCATCAATGTAACCGTGAACCAGGTGATCATGAGTCTAACCCTGAACCATATGATCATCAATCCAACCCTGAACCATGTGATCATCAATCTAACCGTGAACCAGGTGATTCTCAGTCTAATCTTGAACCATATGATCATCAATCCAACCCTGAACCATGTGATCATCAATCTAACCGTGAACCAGGTGATCATCAATATAACCCTTAACCAGGTGGTCATCAGTGTAATCCTGAACCATGTGATCATCAGGCAAATCCTGAACCATGTGATCATCAATGTAACCCTGAACCATGTGATCATCAATCTAACCGTGAACAAGGTGATCATCTATATAACCCTTAAACAGGTGATCATCAGTCCAATCCTGAACCATGTGATCATCAATCCAACCCAGAACCATGTGATCATCAATCTAACCGTGAACCAGGTGATCATCAATATAACCCTTAACGAGGTGATCATCAGGCTAACCCTGAACCAGGTGTTCATCAGTCTAATCCTGAACCATGTGATCATCAATCCAACCCTGAACCATATGATCATCAATCTAACCGTGAACCAGGTGATCATCAATATAATCCTTAACGAGGTGATCATCAGGCTAACCCTGAACCAGGTGTTCATCAGTCTAATCCTGAACCATGTGATCATCAATCCAACCCTGAACCATATGATCATCAATCTAACCGTGAACCAGGTGACCATCAATATAATCCTTAACGAGGTGATCATCAGGCTAACCCTGAACCAGGTGATCAACAGTCTAATCTTGAACAAAGTGATCATCAATCCAACCCTGAACCATGTGATCATCAATGTAACCATGAACCAGGTGATCATCAATATAACCCTTAAGCAGGTGATCATGAGTCTAACCCTGAACCATATGATCAATAATCAAACCCTGAACCATGTGATCGTCATCTAACCGTGAACCAGGTGATAATCAATCTAACGTTGAACCAGGTGATCATCAGTCTAACCTCAATCTAACCCTGAACCATGTGATCATCAATCTAGTCCTGGACCATGTGATCAACAATCTAACCGTGAACAAAGTGATCATCAGTCCAATCCTGAACCATGTGATCATCAATCCAACCCTGGACCATGTGATCATCAGTGCAATCCTGAACCATGTTATCATCAATCCAACCCTGGACCATGTGATCATCAATGTAACCGTGAACCATGTGATCATCAATGTAACCGTGAACCAGGTGATCATCAATATAACCCTTAACCAGGTGATCATCAGTGTAACCCTGGACCAGGTGATCATCAGTCTAATCCTGAACCATGTGATCATCAATCCAACCCTGGACCATGTGATCATCAATGTAACCGTGAAAAAGGTGATGATCAATCCAACCCTTAAACAGGTGATCATCAGTCAAACCCTGAACCAGGTGATCGTCAGTCCAATCATGGACCATGTGATCATCAATCCAACCCTGAACCATGTGATCATCAATCCAACCCTGAACCATGTGATCATCAATCTAACCGTGAACCAGGTGATCATCAATATAACCCTTAACCAGGTGATCATCAGTCTAATCCTGAACCATGTGATCATCAGTCCAATCCTGAACCATGTGATCATCAATCGAACCCTGAACCATGTGATCATCAATCTAACCGTGAACCAGGTGATCATCAATATAACCCTTAACGAGGTGATCATCAGGCTAACCCTGAACCAGGTGATCATCAGTCTAATCCTGAACCAGGTGATAATCAATCCAACCCTGAACCATGTGATCATCAATGTAACCCTTAACCAGGTGATCATGAGTCTAACCCTGAACCATATGATCATCAATCCAACCCTGAACCATGTGATCATCAATCTAACCGTGAACCAGGTGATCATCAATGTAACCATGAACCATGTGATCATCAATGTAACCGTGAACCAGGTGATCATCTATATAACCCTTAACCAGGTGATCATGAGTCTAACCCTGAACCATATGATCATCAATCCAACCCTGAACCATGTGATCATCAATCTAACCGTGAACCAGGTGATCATCAATATAACCCTTAACCAGGTGATCATCAGTCTAATCCTGAACCATGTGATCATCAATCCAACCCTGAACCATGTGATCATCAATCTAACCGTGAACCAGGTGATCATCAATATAACCCTTAACCAGGTGATCATCAGTCTAATCCTGAACCATGTGATCATCAGGCAAATCCTGAACCATGTGATCATCAATCTAACCGTGAACAAGGTGATCATCAATATAACCCTTAAACAGGTGATCATCAGTCTAACCCTGAACCAGGTGATCATCAGTCCAATCCTGAACCATGTGATCATCATTCAGACCCTGAACCATGTGATCATCAATCTAACCCTGAACCAGGTGATCATCAGTCTAACCCTGAACCATGTGATCATCAATCCAACCCTGAACCATGTGATCATCAGTCTAACCCTGAACCATGTGATCATCAGTCTAACCCTGAACCATGTGATCATCAATCCAACCCTGGACCATGTGATCATCAATCTAACCGTGACAAGGTGATCATCAATATAACCCTTAAACAGGTGATCATCAGTCTAACCCTGAACCAGGTGATCATCAGTCTAATCCTGAACCATGTGATCATCAATCCAACCCTGAACCATGTTATCATCAATGTAACCGTCAACCAGGTGATCATCAATATAACCCTTAACCAGGTGATCATGAGTCTAACCCTGGACCATGTGATCATCAATCTAACCGTGAACAAGGTGATCATCAATATGACCCTTAAACAGGTGATCATCAGTCTAACCCTGAACCAGGTGATCATCAGTCCAATCCTGAACCATGTCATCATCAATCCAACCCTGAACCATGTGATCATCAATCTAACCGTGACCCAGGTGATCATCAATATAACCTTTAACAACGTGATGATCACCTGGTTCAGGCTTAGCCTGATGATTTGTCTAATCCTGAACCATGTGATCATCAATGTAACCGTCAACCAGGTGATCATCAATATAACCCTTAACCAGGTGATCATGAGTCTAACCCTGAACCATATGATCATCAATCCAACCCTGAACCATGTGATCATCAATCTATCCGTGAACCAGGTGATCATCTATATAACCCTTAACCAGGTGATCATGAGTCTAACCCTGAACCATATGATCATCAATCCAACCCTGAACCATTTAATCATCAATGTAACCGTGAACCAGGTGATCATCAATATAACCCTTAACGAAGTGATCATCAGGCTAACCCTGAACCACGTGATCAGCAGTCTAATCCTGAACCATGTGATCATCAATCCAACCCTGAACCATGTGATCATCAATGTAACCGTCAACCAGGTGATCATGAGTCTAACCCTGAACCATATGATCATCAATCCAACCCTGAACCATGTGATCATCAATGTAACCCTGAACCATGTGATCATCAATCTAACCGTTAACAAGGTGATTATCAATATAACCCTTAAACAGGAGATCATCAGTCTAACCCTGAACCAGGTGATCATCAGTCCTATCCTGAACCATGTGATCATCAATCCAACCCTGAACCATGTGATCATCAATCTAACCATGAACCAGGTGATCATCAATATAACCCTTAACGAGGTGATCATCAGTCTAATCCTGAACCAGGTGATCATCAATCCAACCCTGAACCATGTGATCATCAATGTAACCGTCAACCAGGTGATCATCAATATAATCCTTAACCAGTTGATCATGAGTCTAACCCTGAACCATGTGATCATCAATCCAACCGTGAACCATGTGATCATCAATGTAACCGTCAATCAGGTGATCATCAATATAACCCTTAACCAGGTGATCAAGAGTCTAACCCTGAACCATATGATCATCAATCCAACCCTGAACCATGTGATCATCAATGTAACCGTGAACCAGGTGATCAGGAGTCTAACCCTGAACCATGTGATCATCAATCTAACCGTGAACCAGGTGATTCTCAGTCTAATCTTGAACCATATGATCATCAATCCAACCCTGAACCATGTGATCATCAATCTAACCGTGAACCAGGTGATCATCAATATAACCCTTAACCAGGTGGTGATCAGTGTAATCCTGAACCATGTGATCATCAGGCAAATCCTGAACCATGTGATCATCAATGTAACCCTGAACCATGTGATCATCAATCTAACCGTGAACAAGGTGATCATCTATATAACCCTTAAACAGATGATCATCAGTCCAATCCTGAACCATGTGATCATCAATCCAACCCAGAACCATGTGATCATCAATCTAACCGTGAACCAGGTGATCATCAATATAACCCTTAACGAGGTGATCATCAGGCTAACCCTGAACCAGGTGTTCATCAGTCTAATCCTGAACCATGTGATCATCAATCCAACCCTGAACCATATGATCATCAATCTAACCGTGAACCAGGTGATCATCAATATAATCCTTAACGAGGTGATCATCAGGCTAACCCTGAACCAGGTGATCAACAGTCTAATCTTGAACAATGTGATCATCAATCCAACCCTGAACCATGTGATCATCAATGTAACCATGAACCAGGTGATCATCAATATAACCCTTAAGCAGGTGATCATGAGTCTAACCCTGAACCATATGATCAATAATCAAACCTTGAACCATGTGATCATCAATCTAACCGTGAACCAGGTGATAATCAATCTAACGTTGAACCAGGTGATCATCAGTCTAACCTCAATCTAACCCTGAACCATGTGATCATCAATCTAGTCCTGGACCATGTGATCAACAATCTAACCGTGAACAAAGTGATCATCAGTCCAATCCTGAACCATGTGATCATCAATCCAACCCTGGACCATGTGATCATCAGTGCAATCCCGAACCATGTTATCATCAATCCAACCCTGGACCATGTGATCATCAATGTAACCGTGAACCATGTGATCATCAATGTAACCGTGAACCAGGTGATCATCAATATAACCCTTAACCAGGTGATCATCAGTGTAACCCTGGACCAGGTGATCATCAGTCTAATCCTGAACCATGTGATCATCAATCCAACCCTGGACCATGTGATCATCAATCTAACCGTGAACAAGGTGATGATCAATCCAACCCTTAAACAGGTGATCATCAGTCAAACCCTGAACCAGGTGATCGTCAGTCCAATCATGGACCATGTGATCATCAATCCAACCCTGAACCATGTGATCATCAATCCAACCCTGAACCATGTGATCATCAATCTAACCGTGAACCAGGTGATCATCAATATAACCCTTAACCAGGTGATCATCAGTCTAATCCTGAACCATGTGATCATCAGTCCAATCCTGAACCATGTGATCATCAATCCAACCCTGAACCATGTGATCATCAATCTAACCGTGAACCAGGTGATCATCAATATAACCCTTAACGAGGTGATCATCAGGCTAACCCTGAAAAGGGTGATCATCAGTCTAATCCTGAACCAGGTGATAATCCAACCCTGAAACATGTGATCATCAATGTAACCCTTAACCAGGTGATCATGAGTCTAACCCTGAACCATATGATCATCAATCCAACCCTGAACCATGTGATCATCAATCTAACCGTGAACCAGGTGATCATCAATGTAACCATAAACCATGTGATCATCAATGTAACCGTGAACCAGGTGATCATCTATATAACCCTTAACCAGGTGATCATGAGTCTAACCCTGAACCATATGATCATCAATCCAACCCTGAACCATGTGATCATCAATCTAACCGTGAACCAGGTGATCATCAATATAACCCTTAACCAGGTGATCATCAGTCTAATCCTGAACCATGTGATCATCAATCCAACCCTGAACCATGTGATCATCAATCTAACCGTGAACCAGGTGATCATCAATATAACCCTTAACCAGGTGATCATCAGTGTAATCCTGAACCATGTGATCATCAGGCAAATCCTGAACCATGTGATCATCAATGTAACCCTGAACCATGTGATCATCAATCTAACCGTGAACAAGGTGATCATCTATATAACCCTTAAACAGGTGATCATCAGTCCAATCCTGAACCATGTGATCATCAATCCAACCCAGAACCATGTGATCATCAATCTAACCGTGAACCAGGTGATCATCAATATAACCCTTAACGAGGTGATCATCAGGCTAACCCTGAACCAGGTGTTCATCAGTCTAATCCTGAACCATGTGATCATCAATCCAACCCTGAACCATATGATCATCAATCTAACCGTGAACCAGGTGATCATTAATATAATCCTTAAGGAGGTGATCATCAGGCCAACCCTGAACCAGGTGATCAACAGTCTAATCTTGAACAATGTGATCATCAATCCAACCCTGAACCATGTGATCATCAATGTAACCATGAACCAGGTGATCATCTATATAACCCTTAAGCAGGTGATCATGAGTCTAACCCTGAACCATATGATCAATAATCAAACCTTGAACCATGTGATCATCAATCTAACCGTGAACCAGGTGATAATCAATCTAACGTTGAACCAGGTGATCATCAGTCTAACCTCAATCTAACCCTGAACCATGTGATCATCAATCTAGTCCTGGACCATGTGATCAACAATCTAACCGTGAACAAAGTGATCATCAGTCCAATCCTGAACCATGTGATCATCAATCCAACCCTGGACCATGTGATCATCAGTGCAATCCTGAACCATGTTATCATCAATCCAACCCTGGACCATGTGATCATCAATGTAACCGTGAACCATGTGATCATCAATGTAACCGTGAACCAGGTGATCATCAATATAACCCTTAACCAGGTGATCATCAGTGTAACCCTGGACCAGGTGATCATCAGTCTAATCCTGAACCATGTGATCATCAATCCAACCCTGGACCATGTGATCATCAATCTAACCGTGAACAAGGTGATGATCAATCCAACCCTTAAACAGGTGATCATCAGTCAAACCCTGAACCAGGTGATCGTCAGTCCAATCATGGACCATGTGATCATCAATCCAACCCTGAACCATGTGATCATCAATCCAACCCTGAACCACGTGATCATCAATCTAACCGTGAACCAGGTGATCATCAATATAACCCTTAACCAGGTGATCATCAGTCTAATCCTGAACCATGTGATCATAAGGCAAATCCTGAACCATGTGATCATCAATGTAACCCTGAACCATGTGATCATCAATCTAACCGTGAACAAGGTGATCATCAATATAACCCTTAAACAGGTGATCATCAGTCCAATCCTGAACCATGTGATCATCAATCCAACCCTGAACCATGTGATCATCAATCTAACCGTGAACCAGGTGATCATCAATATAACCCTTAACGAGGTGATCATCAGTCTAACCCTGAACCAGGTGATCATCAGTCTAATCCTGAACCATGTGATCATCAATCCAACCCTGAACCATGTTATCATCAATGTAACCGTCAACCAGGTGATCATCAATATAACCCTTAACCAGGTGATCATGAGTCTAACCCTGACCAATATGATCATCAATCCAACCCTGAACCATGTTATCATCAATGTAACCGTGAACCAGGTGATCATCTATATAACCCTGAACCATATGATCATCAATCCAACCCTGAACCATGTGATCATCAATCTAACCGTGAACAAGGTGATCATCAATATAACCCTTAAACAGGTGATCATCAGTCTAACCCTGAACCAGGTGATCATCAGTCCAGTCCTGGACCATGTGATCAACAATCTAACCGTGAACAAAGTGATCATCAGTCCAATCCTGAACCATGTGATCATCAATCCAACCCTGGACCATGTGATCATCAGTGCAATCCTGAACCATGTTATCATCAATCCAACCCTGGACCATGTGATCATCAATGTAACCGTGAACCATGTGATCATCAATGTAACCGTGAACCAGGTGATCATCAATATAACCCTTAACCAGGTGATCATCAGTGTAACCCTGGACCAGGTGATCATCAGTCTAATCCTGAACCATGTGATCATCAATCCAACCCTGGACCATGTGATCATCAATCTAACCGTGAACAAGGTGATGATCAATCCAACCCTTAAACAGGTGATCATCAGTCAAACCCTGAACCAGGTGATCGTCAGTCCAATCATGGACCATGTGATCATCAATCCAACCCTGAACCATGTGATCATCAATCCAACCCTGAACCACGTGATCATCAATCTAACCGTGAACCAGGTGATCATCAATATAACCCTTAACCAGGTGATCATCAGTCTAATCCTGAACCATGTGATCATCAGGCAAATCCTGAACCATGTGATCATCAATGTAACCCTGAACCATGTGATCATCAATCTAACCGTGAACAAGGTGATCATCAATATAACCCTTAAACAGGTGATCATCAGTCCAATCCTGAACCATGTGATCATCAATCCAACCCTGAACCATGTGATCATCAATCTAACCGTGAACCAGGTGATCATCAATATAACCCTTAACGAGGTGATCATCAGTCTAACCCTGAACCAGGTGATCATCAGTCTAATCCTGAACCATGTGATCATCAATCCAACCCTGAACCATGTTATCATCAATGTAACCGTCAACCAGGTGATCATCAATATAACCCTTAACCAGGTGATCATGAGTCTAACCCTGACCAATATGATCATCAATCCAACCCTGAACCATGTTATCATCAATGTAACCGTGAACCAGGTGATCATCTATATAACCCTGAACCATATGATCATCAATCCAACCCTGAACCATGTGATCATCAATCTAACCGTGAACAAGGTGATCATCAATATAACCCTTAAACAGGTGATCATCAGTCTAACCCTGAACCAGGTGATCATCAGTCCAGTCCTGAACCATGTGATCATCATTCAGACCCTGAACCATGTGATCATCAATCTAACCCTGAACCAGGTGATCATCAGTCTAACCCTGAACCATGTGATCATCAATCCAACCCTGAACCATGTGATCATCAAACTAACCCTGAACAATGTGATCATCAGTCTAACCCTGAACCATGTGATCATCAGTCCAACCCTGGACCATGTGATCATCAATCTAACCGTGAACAAGGTGATCATCAAATTAACCCTTAAACAGGTGATCATCAGTCTAACCCTGAACCAGGTGATCATCAGTCCAATCCTGAACCATGTCATCATCAATCCAACCCTGAACCATGTGATCATCAATCTAACCGTGACCCAGGTGATCATCAATATAACCCTTAACGACGTGATGATCACCTGGTTCAGGGTTAGCCTGATGATTTGTCTAACCCTGAACCATGTGATCATCAATGTAACCGTGAACCAGGTGATCATCTATATAACCCTTAACCAGGTGATCATGAGTCTAACCCTGAACCATATGATCATCAATCCAACCCTGAACCATTTAATCATCAATGTAACCGTGAACCAGGTGATCATCAATATAACCCTTAACGAAGTGATCATCAGGCTAACCCTGAACCAGGTGATCAGCAGTCTAATCCTGAACCATGTGATCATCAATCCAACCCTGAACCATGTGATCATCAATGTAACCGTCAACCAGGTGATCATGAGTCTAACCCTGAACCATATGATCATCAATCCAACCCTGAACCATGTGATCATCAGGCAAATCCTGAACCATGTGATCATCAATGTAACCCTGAACCATGTGATCATCAATCTAACCGTGAACAAGGTGATTATCAATACAACCCTTAAACAGGAGATCATCAGTCTAACCCTGAACCAGGTGATCATCAATCTAACCGTGAACAAGGTGATTATCAATACAACCCTTAAACAGGAGATCATCAGTCTAACCCTGAACCAGGTGATCATCAGTCCTATCCTGAACCATGTGATCATCAATCCAACCCTGAACCATGTGATCATCAATGTAACCGTCAACCAGGTGATCATCAATATAATCCTTAACCAGTTGATCATGAGTCTAACCCTGAACCATGTGATCATCAATCCAACCGTGAACCATGTGATCATCAATGTAACCGTCAATCAGGTGATCATCAATATAACCCTTAACCAGGTGATCAAGAGTCTAACCCTGAACCATATGATCATCAATCCAACCCTGAACCATGTGATCATCAATGTAACCGTGAACCAGGTGATCATGAGTCTAACCCTGAACCATATGATCATCAATCCAACCCTGAACCATGTGATCATCAATCTAACCGTGAACCAGGTGATTCTCAGTCTAATCTTGAACCATATGATCATCAATCCAACCCTGAACCATGTGATCATCAATGTAACCGTGAACCAGGTGATCATCAATATAACCCTTAACCAGGTGGTCATCAGTCTAATCCTGAACCATGTGATCATCAGGCAAATCCTGAACCATGTGATCATCAATCTAACCGTGAACAAGGTGATCATCAATATAACCCTTAAACAGGTGATCATCAGTCTAACCCTGAACCAGGTGATCATCAGTCCAGTCCTGAACCATGTGATCATCATTCAGACCCTGAACCATGTGATCATCAATCTAACCCTGAACCAGGTGATCATCAGTCTAACCCTGAACCATGTGATCATCAATCCAACCCTGAACCATGTGATCATCAAACTAACCCTGAACAATGTGATCATCAGTCTAACCCTGAACCATGTGATCATCAGTCCAACCCTGGACCATGTGATCATCAATCTAACCGTGAACAAGGTGATCATCAATATAACCCTTAAACAGGTGATCATCAGTCTAACCCTGAACCAGGTGATCATCAGTCCAATCCTGAACCATGTCATCATCAATCCAACCCTGAACCATGTGATCATCAATCTAACCGTGACCCAGGTGATCATCAATATAACCTTTAACAACGTGATGATCACCTGGTTCAGGCTTAGCCTGATGATTTGTCTAATCCTGAACCATGTGATCATCAATGTAACCGTCAACCAGGTGATCATCAATATAACCCTTAACCAGGTGATCATGAGTCTAACCCTGAACCATATGATCATCAATCCAACCCTGAACCATGTGATCATCAATCTATCCGTGAACCAGGTGATCATCTATATAACCCTTAACCAGGTGATCATGAGTCTAACCCTGAACCATATGATCATCAATCCAACCCTGAACCATTTAATCATCAATGTAACCGTGAACCAGGTGATCATCAATATAACCCTTAACGAAGTGATCATCAGGCTAACCCTGAACCACGTGATCAGCAGTCTAATCCTGAACCATGTGATCATCAATCCAACCCTGAACCATGTGATCATCAATGTAACCGTCAACCAGGTGATCATGAGTCTAACCCTGAACCATATGATCATCAATCCAACCCTGAACCATGTGATCATCAATGTAACCCTGAACCATGTGATCATCAATCTAACCGTTAACAAGGTGATTATCAATATAACCCTTAAACAGGAGATCATCAGTCTAACCCTGAACCAGGTGATCATCAGTCCTATCCTGAACCATGTGATCATCAATCCAACCCTGAACCATGTGATCATCAATCTAACCATGAACCAGGTGATCATCAATATAACCCTTAACGAGGTGATCATCAGTCTAATCCTGAACCAGGTGATCATCAATCCAACCCTGAACCATGTGATCATCAATGTAACCGTCAACCAGGTGATCATCAATATAATCCTTAACCAGTTGATCATGAGTCTAACCCTGAACCATGTGATCATCAATCCAACCGTGAACCATGTGATCATCAATGTAACCGTCAATCAGGTGATCATCAATATAACCCTTAACCAGGTGATCAAGAGTCTAACCCTGAACCATATGATCATCAATCCAACCCTGAACCATGTGATCATCAATGTAACCGTGAACCAGGTGATCAGGAGTCTAACCCTGAACCATATGATCATCAATCCAACCCTGAACCATGTGATCATCAATCTAACCGTGAACCAGGTGATTCTCAGTCTAATCTTGAACCATATGATCATCAATCCAACCCTGAACCATGTGATCATCAATCTAACCGTGAACCAGGTGATCATCAATATAACCCTTAACCAGGTGGTGATCAGTGTAATCCTGAACCATGTGATCATCAGGCAAATCCTGAACCATGTGATCATCAATGTAACCCTGAACCATGTGATCATCAATCTAACCGTGAACAAGGTGATCATCTATATAACCCTTAAACAGGTGATCATCAGTCCAATCCTGAACCATGTGATCATCAATCCAACCCAGAACCATGTGATCATCAATCTAACCGTGAACCAGGTGATCATCAATATAACCCTTAACGAGGTGATCATCAGGCTAACCCTGAACCAGGTGTTCATCAGTCTAATCCTGAACCATGTGATCATCAATCCAACCCTGAACCATATGATCATCAATCTAACCGTGAACCAGGTGATCATCAATATAATCCTTAACGAGGTGATCATCAGGCTAACCCTGAACCAGGTGATCAACAGTCTAATCTTGAACAATGTGATCATCAATCCAACCCTGAACCATGTGATCATCAATGTAACCATGAACCAGGTGATCATCAATATAACCCTTAAGCAGGTGATCATGAGTCTAACCCTGAACCATATGATCAATAATCAAACCTTGAACCATGTGATCATCAATCTAACCGTGAACCAGGTGATAATCAATCTAACGTTGAACCAGGTGATCATCAGTCTAACCTCAATCTAACCCTGAACCATGTGATCATCAATCTAGTCCTGGACCATGTGATCAACAATCTAACCGTGAACAAAGTGATCATCAGTCCAATCCTGAACCATGTGATCATCAATCCAACCCTGGACCATGTGATCATCAGTGCAATCCCGAACCATGTTATCATCAATCCAACCCTGGACCATGTGATCATCAATGTAACCGTGAACCATGTGTTCATCAATGTAACCGTGAACCAGGTGATCATCAATATAACCCTTAACCAGGTGATCATCAGTGTAACCCTGGACCAGGTGATCATCAGTCTAATCCTGAACCATGTGATCATCAATCCAACCCTGGACCATGTGATCATCAATCTAACCGTGAACAAGGTGATGATCAATCCAACCCTTAAACAGGTGATCATCAGTCAAACCCTGAACCAGGTGATCGACAGTCCAATCATGGACCATGTGATCATCAATCCAACCCTGAACCATGTGATCATCAATCCAACCCTGAACCATGTGATCATCAATCTAACCGTGAACCAGGTGATCATCAATATAACCCTTAACCAGGTGATCATCAGTCTAATCCTGAACCATGTGATCATCAGTCCAATCCTGAACCATGTGATCATCAATCCAACCCTGAACCATGTGATCATCAATCTAACCGTGAACCAGGTGATCATCAATATAACCCTTAACGAGGTGATCATCAGGCTAACCCTGAACCAGGTGATCATCAGTCTAATCCTGAACCAGGTGATAATCCAACCCTGAACCATGTGATCATCAATGTAACCCTTAACCAGGTGATCATGAGTCTAACCCTGAACCATATGATCATCAATCCAACCCTGAACCATGTGATCATCAATCTAACCGTGAACCAGGTGATCATCAATGTAACCATGAACCATGTGATCATCAATGTAACCGTGAACCAGGTGATCATCTATATAACCCTTAACCAGGTGATCATGAGTCTAACCCTGAACCATATGATCATCAATCCAACCCTGAACCATGTGATCATCAATCTAACCGTGAACCAGGTGATCATCAATATAACCCTTAACCAGGTGATCATCAGTCTAATCCTGAACCATGTGATCATCAATCCAACCCTGAACCATGTGATCATCAATCTAACCGTGAACCAGGTGATCATCAATATAACCCTTAACCAGGTGATCATCAGTGTAATCCTGAACCATGTGATCATCAGGCAAATCCTGAACCATGTGATCATCAATGTAACCCTGAACCATGTGATCATCAATCTAACCGTGAACAAGGTGATCATCTATATAACCCTTAAACAGGTGATCATCAGTCCAATCCTGAACCATGTGATCATCAATCCAACCCAGAACCATGTGATCATCAATCTAACCGTGAACCAGGTGATCATCAATATAACCCTTAACGAGGTGATCATCAGGCTAACCCTGAACCAGGTGTTCATCAGTCTAATCCTGAACCATGTGATCATCAATCCAACCCTGAACCATATGATCATCAATCTAACCGTGAACCAGGTGATCATCAATATAATCCTTAAGGAGGTGATCATCAGGCCAACCCTGAACCAGGTGATCAACAGTCTAATCTTGAACAATGTGATCATCAATCCAACCCTGAACCATGTGATCATCAATGTAACCATGAACCAGGTGATCATCTATATAACCCCTAAGCAGGTGATCATGAGTCTAACCCTGAACCATATGATCAATAATCAAACCTTGAACCATGTGATCATCAATCTAACCGTGAACCAGGTGATAATCAATCTAACGTTGAACCAGGTGATCATCAGTCTAACCTCAATCTAACCCTGAACCATGTGATCATCAATCTAGTCCTGGACCATGTGATCAACAATCTAACCGTGAACAAAGTGATCATCAGTCCAATCCTGAACCATGTGATCATCAATCCAACCCTGGACCATGTGATCATCAGTGCAATCCTGAACCATGTTATCATCAATCCAACCCTGGACCATGTGATCATCAATGTAACCGTGAACCATGTGATCATCAATGTAACCGTGAACCAGGTGATCATCAATATAACCCTTAACCAGGTGATCATCAGTGTAACCCTGGACCAGGTGATCATCAGTCTAATCCTGAACCATGTGATCATCAATCCAACCCTGGACCATGTGATCATCAATCTAACCGTGAACAAGGTGATGATCAATCCAACCCTTAAACAGGTGATCATCAGTCAAACCCTGAACCAGGTGATCGTCAGTCCAATCATGGACCATGTGATCATCAATCCAACCCTGAACCATGTGATCATCAATCCAACCCTGAACCATGTGATCATCAATCTAACCGTGAACCAGGTGATCATCAATATAACCCTTAACCAGGTGATCATCAGTCTAATCCTGAACCATGTGATCATCAGTCCAATCCTGAACCATGTGATCATCAATCCAACCCTGAACCATGTGATCATCAATCTAACCGTGAACCAGGTGATCATCAATATAACCCTTAACGAGGTGATCATCAGGCTAACCCTGAACCAGGTGATCATCAGTCTAATCCTGAACCAGGTGATAATCAATCCAACCCTGAACCATGTGATCATCAATGTAACCCTTAACCAGGTGATCATGAGTCTAACCCTGAACCATATGATCATCAATCCAACCCTGAACCATGTGATCATCAATCTAACCGTGAACCAGGTGATCATCAATGTAACCATGAACCATGTGATCATCAATGTAACCGTGAACCAGGTGATCATCTATATAACCCTTAACCAGGTGATCATGAGTCTAACCCTGAACCATATGATCATCAATCGAACCCTGAACCATGTGATCATCAATCTAACCGTGAACCAGGTGATCATCAATATAACCCTTAACCAGGTGATCATCAGTCTAATCCTGAACCATGTGATCATCAATCCAACCCTGAACCATGTGATCATCAATCCAACCCTGAACCATGTGATCATCAGTCTAACCCTTAACCAGGTGATCATCAGTCTAATCCTGAACCATGTGATCATCAGGCAAATCCTGAACCATGTGATCATCAATCTAACCGTGAACAAGGTGATCATCAATATAACCCTTAAACAGGTGATCATCAGTCTAACCCTGAACCAGGTGATCATCAGTCCAATCCTGAACCATGTGATCATCATTCAGACCCTGAACCATGTGATCATCAATCTAACCCTCAACCAGGTGATCATCAGTCTAACCCTGAACCATGTGGTCATCAATCCAACCCTGAACCATGTGATCATCAGTCTAACCCTGAACCATGTGATCATCAGTCTAACCCTGAACCATGTGATCATCAATCCAACCCTGGACCATGTGATCATCAATCTAACCGTGACAAGGTGATCATCAATATAACCCTTAAACAGGTGATCATCAGTCTAACCCTGAACCAGGTGATCATCAGTCTAATCCTGAACAATGTGATCATCAATCCAACCTTGAACCATGTTATCATCAATGTAACCGTCAACCAGGTGATCATCAATATAGCCCTTAACCAGGTGATCATGAGTCTAACCCTGACCAATATGATCATCAATCCAACCCTGAACCATGTTATCATCAATGTAACCGTGAACCAGGTGATCATCTATATAACCCTTAACCAGGTGATCATGATTCTAACCCTTAACCAGGTGATCATGAGTCTAACCCTGAACCATATGATCATCAATCCAACCCTGAACCATGTGATCATCAATCTAACCGTGAACCAGGTGATCATCAATATAACCCTTAACCAGGTGATCATCAGTCTAATCCTTAACCATGTGATCATCAGGCAAATCCTGAACCATGTGATCATCAATGTAACCGTGAACCAGGTGATCATGAGTCTAACCCTGAACCATATGATCATCAGTCCAACCCTGAACCATGTGATCATCAATCTAACCGTGAACCAGGTGATTCTCAGTCTAATCTTGAACCATATGATCATCAATCCAACCCTGAACCATGTGATCATCAATCTAACCGTGAACCAGGTGATCATCAATATAACCCTTAACCAGGTGGTCATCAGTGTAATCCTGAACCATGTGATCATCAGGCAAATCCTGAACCATGTGATCATCAATCCAACCCTGGACCATGTGATCATCAATCTAACCGTGAACAAGGTGATCATCAATCCAACCCTTAAACAGGTGATCATCAGTCAAACCCTGAACCAGGTGATCGTCAGTCCAATCATGGACCATGTGATCATCAATCCAACCCTGAACCATGTGATCATCAATCCAACCCTGAACCAAGTGATCATCAATCTAACCGTGAACCAGGTGATCATCAATATAACCCTTAACCAGGTGATCATCAGTCTAATCCTGAACCATGTGATCATCAGGCAAATCCTGAACCATGTGATCATCAATGTAACCCTGAACCATGTGATCATCAATCTAACCGTGAACAAGGTGATCATCAATATAACCCTTAAACAGGTGATCATCAGTCCAATCCTGAACCATGTGATCATCAATCCAACCCTGAACCATGTGATCATCAATCTAACCGTGAACAAGGTGATCATCAATATAACCCTTAAACAGGTGATCATCAGTCTAACCCTGAACCAGGTGATCATCAGTCCAATCCTGAACCATGTGATCATCATTCAGACCCTGAACCATGTGATCATCAATCTAACCCTGAACCAGGTGATCATCAGTCTAACCCTGAACCATGTGATCATCAATCCAACCCTGAACCATGTGATCATCAGTCTAACCCTGAACCATGTGATCATCAGTCTAACCCTGAACCATGTGATCATCAATCCAACCCTGGACCATGTGATCATCAATCTAACCGTGACAAGGTGATCATCAATATAACCCTTAAACAGGTGATCATCAGTCTAACCCTGAACCAGGTGATCATCAGTCTAATCCTGAACAATGTGATCATCAATCCAACCCTGAACCATGTTATCATCAATGTAACCGTCAACCAGGTGATCATCAATATAACCCTTAACCAGGTGATCATGAGTCTAACCCTGACCAATATGATCATCAATCCAACCCTGAACCATGTTATCATCAATGTAACCGTGAACCAGGTGATCATCTATATAACCCTTAACCAGGTGATCATGAGTCTAACCCTGAACCATATGATCATCAATCCAACCCTGAACCATGTGATCATCAATCTAACCGTGAACCAGGTGAACATCAATATAACCCTTAACCAGGTGATCATCAGTCTAATCCTGAACCATGTGATCATCAGGCAAATCCTGAACCATGTGATCATCAATGTAACCGTGAACCAGGTGATCATGAGTCTAACCCTGAACCATATGATCATCAATCCAACCCTGAACCATGTGATCATCAATCTAACCGTGAACCAGGTGATTCTCAGTCTAATCTTGAACCATATGATCATCAATCCAACCCTGAACCATGTGATCATCAATCTAACCGTGAACCAGGTGATCATCAATATAACCCTTAACCAGGTGGTCATCAGTGTAATCCTGAACCATGTGATCATCAGGCAAATCCTGAACCATGTGATCATCAATCCAACCCTGGACCATGTGATCATCAATCTAACCGTGAACAAGGTGATCATCAATCCAACCCTTAAACAGGTGATCATCAGTCAAACCCTGAACCAGGTGATCGTCAGTCCAATCATGGACCATGTGATCATCAATCCAACCCTGAACCATGTGATCATCAATCCAACCCTGAACCAAGTGATCATCAATCTAACCGTGAACCAGGTGATCATCAATATAACCCTTAACCAGGTGATCATCAGTCTAATCCTGAACCATGTGATCATCAGGCAAATCCTGAACCATGTGATCATCAATGTAACCCTGAACCATGTGATCATCAATCTAACCGTGAACAAGGTGATCATCAATATAACCCTTAAACAGGTGATCATCAGTCCAATCCTGAACCATGTGATCATCAATCCAACCCTGAACCATGTGATCATCAATCTAACCGTGAACCAGGTGATCATCAATATAACCCTTAACGAGGTGATCATCAGGCTAACCCTGAACCAGGTGATCATCAGTCTAATCCTGAACCAGGTGATAATCAATCCAACCCTGAACCATTTGATCATCAATGTAACCCTTAACCAGGTGATCATGAGTCTAACCCTGAACCATATGATCATCAATCCGACCCTGAACCATGTGATCATCAATCTAACCGTGAACCAGGTGATCATCAATGTAACCATGAACCATGTGATCATCAATCCAACCCTGAACCATGTGATCATCAATCTAACCCTGAACCAGGTGATCATCAGTCTAACCCTGAACCATGTGATCATCAATCCAACCCTGAACCATGTGATCATCAATCCAACCCTGAACAATGTGATCATCAGTCTAACCCTGAACCGTGTGATCATCAATCCAACCCTGGACCATGTGATCATCAATCTAACCGTGACAAGGTGATCATCAATATAACCCTTAAACAGGTGATCATCAGTCTAACCCTGAACCAGGTGATCATCAGTCTAATCCTGAACCATGTGATCATCAATCCAACCCTGAACCATGTTATCATCAATGTAACCGTCAACCAGGTGATCATCAATATAACCCTTAACCAGGTGATCATGAGTCTAACCCTGACCAATATGATCATCAATCTAACCGTGAACCATGTTATCATCAATGTAACCGTGAACCAGGTGATCATCTATATAACCCTTAACCAGGTGATCATGAGTCTAACCCTGAACCGTATGATCATCAATCCAACCCTGAACCATGTGATCATCAATCTAACCGTGAACCAGGTGATCATCAATATAACCCTTAACCAGGTGATCATCAGTCTAATCCTGAACCATGTGATCATCAGGGAAATCCTGAACCATGTGATCATCAATGTAACCCTGAACCATGTGATCATCAATCTAACCGTGAACAAGGTGATCATCAATATAACCCTTAAACAGGTGATCATCAGTCTAACCCTGAACCAGGTGATCATCAGTCCAATCCTGAACCATGTGATCATCATTCAGACCCTGAACCATGTGATCATCAATCTAACCCTGAACCATGTGATCATCAGTCTAACCCTGAACCATGTGATCATCAATCCAACCCTGAACCATGTGATCATCAATCCAACCCTGAACCATGTGATCATCAATCCAACCCTGAACAATGTGATCATCAGTCTAACCCTGAACCATGTGATCATCAATCCAACCCTGGACAATGTGATCATCAATCTAACCGTGACAAGGTGATCATCAATATAACCCTTAAACAGGTGATCATCAGTCTAACCCTGAACCAGGTGATCATCAGTCTAATCCTGAACCATGTGATCATCAATCCAACCCTGAACCATGTTATCATCAATGTAACCGTCAACCAGGTGATCATCAATATAACCCTTAACCAGCTGATCATGAGTCTAACCCTGAACCATATGATCATCAATCCAACCCTGAACCATGTGATCATCAATCTAACCGTGAACCAGGTGATCATCAATATAACCCTTAACCAGGTGATCATCAGTCTAATCCTGAACCATGTGATCATCAGGCAAATCCTGAACCATGTGATCATCAATGTAACCCTGAACCATGTGATCATCAATCTAACCGTGAACAAGGTGATCATCAATATAACCCTTAAACAGGTGATCATCAGTCTAACCCTTAACCAGGTGATCATCAGTCCAATCCTGAACCATGTGATCATCATTCAGACCCTGAACCATGTGATCATCAATCTAACCCTGAACCAGGTGATCATCAGTCTAACCCTGAACCATGTGATCATCAATCCCACCCTGAACCATGTGATCATCAAACTAACCCTGAACAATGTGATCATCAGTCTAACCCTGAACCATGTGATCATCAATCTAACCGTGAACAAGGTGATCATCAATATAACCCTTAAACAGGTGATCATCAGTCTAACCCTGAACCAGGTGATCATCAGTCCAATCCTGAACCATGTCATCATCAATCCAACCCTGAACCATGTCATCATCAATCTAACCGTGACCCAGGTGATCATCAATATAACCCTTAACGACGTGATGATCACCTGGTTCAGGGTTAGCCTGATGATTTGTCTAATCCTGAACCATGTGATCATAAATGTAACCCTCAACCAGGTGATCATCAATATAAGCCTTAACCAGGTGATCATGAGTCTAACCCTGAACCATATGATCATCAATCCAACCCTGAACCATGTGATCATCAATGTAACCGTGAACCAGGTGATCATCTATATAACCCTTAACCAGGTGATCATGAGTCTAACCCTGAACCATATGATCATCAATCCAACCCTGAACCATTTAATCATCAATGTAACCGTGAACCAGGAGATCATCAGATCATCAATATAACCATTAACGAAGTGATCATCAGGCTAACCCTGAACCAGGTGATCAGCAGTCTAATCCTGAACCATGTGATCATCAATCCAACCCTGAAACATGTGATCATCAATGTAACTGTCAACCAGGTGATCATGAGTCTAACCCTGAACCATGTGATCATAAATCCAACCCTGAACCATGTGATCATCAATCCAACCCTGAACAATGTGATCATCAGTCTAACCCTGAACCGTGTGATCATCAATCCAACCCTGGACCATGTGATCATCAATCTAACCGTGACAAGGTGATCATCAATATAACCCTTAAACAGGTGATCATCAGTCTAACCCTGAACCAGGTGATCATCAGTCTAATCCTGAACCATGTGATCATCAATCCAACCCTGAACCATGTTATCATCAATGTAACCGTCAACCAGGTGATCATCAATATAACCCTTAACCAGGTGATCATGAGTCTAACCCTGACCAATATGATCATCAATCTAACCGTGAACCATGTTATCATCAATGTAACCGTGAACCAGGTGATCATCTATATAACCCTTAACCAGGTGATCATGAGTCTAACCCTGAACCGTATGATCATCAATCCAACCCTGAACCATGTGATCATCAATCTAACCGTGAACCAGGTGATCATCAATATAACCCTTAACCAGGTGATCATCAGTCTAATCCTGAACCATGTGATCATCAGGGAAATCCTGAACCATGTGATCATCAATGTAACCCTGAACCATGTGATCATCAATCTAACCGTGAACAAGGTGATCATCAATATAACCCTTAAACAGGTGATCATCAGTCTAACCCTGAACCAGGTGATCATCAGTCCAATCCTGAACCATGTGATCATCATTCAGACCCTGAACCATGTGATCATCAATCTAACCCTGAACCAGGTGATCATCAGTCTAACCCTGAACCATGTGATCATCAATCCAACCCTGAACCATGTGATCATCAATCCAACCCTGAACAATGTGATCATCAGTCTAACCCTGAACCATGTGATCATCAATCCAACCCTGGACAATGTGATCATCAATCTAACCGTGACAAGGTGATCATCAATATAACCCTTAAACAGGTGATCATCAGTCTAACCCTGAACCAGGTGATCATCAGTCTAATCCTGAACCATGTGATCATCAATCCAACCCTGAACCATGTTATTATCAATGTAACCGTCAACCAGGTGATCATCAATATAACCCTTAACCAGCTGATCATGAGTCTAACCCTGAACCATATGATCATCAATCCAACCCTGAACCATGTGATCATCAATCTAACCGTGAACCAGGTGATCATCAATATAACCCTTAACCAGGTGATCATCAGTCTAATCCTGAACCATGTGATCATCAGGCAAATCCTGAACCATGTGATCATCAATGTAACCCTGAACCATGTGATCATCAATCTAACCGTGAACAAGGTGATCATCAATATAACCCTTAAACAGGTGATCATCAGTCTAACCCTTAACCAGGTGATCATCAGTCCAATCCTGAACCATGTGATCATCATTCAGACCCTGAACCATGTGATCATCAATCTAACCCTGAACCAGGTGATCATCAGTCTAACCCTGAACCATGTGATCATCAATCCCACCCTGAACCATGTGATCATCAAACTAACCCTGAACAATGTGATCATCAGTCTAACCCTGAACCATGTGATCATCAATCTAACCGTGAACAAGGTGATCATCAATATAACCCTTAAACAGGTGATCATCAGTCTAACCCTGAACCAGGTGATCATCAGTCCAATCCTGAACCATGTCATCATCAATCCAACCCTGAACCATGTGATCATCAATCTAACCGTGACCCAGGTGATCATCAATATAACCCTTAACGACGTGATGATCACCTGGTTCAGGGTTAGCCTGATGATTTGTCTAATCCTGAACCATGTGATCATCAATGTAACCGTCAACCAGGTGATCATCAATATAAGCCTTAACCAGGTGATCATGAGTCTAACCCTGAACCATATGATCATCAATCCAACCCTGAACCATGTGATCATCAATGTAACCGTGAACCAGGTGATCATCTATATAACCCTTAACCAGGTGATCATGAGTCTAACCCTGAACCATATGATCATCAATCCAACCCTGAACCATTTAATCATCAATGTAACCGTGAACCAGGAGATCATCAGATCATCAATATAACCATTAACGAAGTGATCATCAGGCTAACCCTGAACCAGGTGATCAGCAGTCTAATCCTGAACCATGTGATCATCAATCCAACCCTGAAACATGTGATCATCAATGTAACCGTCAACCAGGTGATCATGAGTCTAACCCTGAACCATATGATCATCAATCCAACCCTGAACCATGTGATCATCAGGCATATCCTGAACCATGTGATCATCAATGTAACCCTGAACCATGTGATCATCAATCTAACCGTGAACAAGGTGATCATCAATATAACCCTTAAACAGGTGATCATCAGTCCAATCCTGAACCATGTGATCATCAATCCAACCCTGAACCATGTGATCATCAATCTAACCGTGAACCAGGTGATCATCAATATAAACCTTAACGAGGTGATCATCAGGCTAACCCTGAACCAGGTGATCATCAGTCTAATCCTGAACCAGGTGATAATCAATCCAACCCTGAACCATTTGATCATCAATGTAACCCTTAACCAGGTGATCATGAGTCTAACCCTGAACCATATGATCATCAATCCAACCCTGAACCATGTGATCATCAATCTAACCGTGAACCAGGTGATCATCAATGTAACCATGAACCATGTGATCATCAATCCAACCCTGAACCATGTGATCATCAATCTAACCCTGAACCAGGTGATCATCAGTCTAACCCTGAACCATGTGATCATCACTCCAACCCTGAACAATGTGATCATCAGTCTAACCCTGAACCGTGTGATCATCAATCCAACCCTGGACCATGTGATCATCAATCTAACCGTGACAAGGTGATCATCAATATAACCCTTAACCAGGTGGTCATCAGTGTAATCCTGAACCATGTGATCATCAGGCAAATCCTGAACCATGTGATCATCAATCCAACCCTGGACCATGTGATCATCAATCTAACCGTGAACAAGGTGATCATCAATCCAACCCTTAAACAGGTGATCATCAGTCAAACCCTGAACCAGGTGATCGTCAGTCCAATCATGGACCATGTGATCATCAATCCAACCCTGAACCATGTGATCATCAATCCAACCCTGAACCAAGTGATCATCAATGTAACCGTGAACCAGGTGATCATCTATATAACCCTTAACCAGGTGATCATGAGTCTAACCCTGAACCATATGATCATCAATCCAACCCTGAACCATGTGATCATCAATGTAACCGTGAACCAGGTGATCATCTATATAACCCTTAACCAGGTGATCATGAGTCTAACCCTGAACCATATGATCATCAATCCAACCCTGAACCATTTAATCATCAATGTAACCGTGAACCAGGAGATCATCAGATCATCAATATAACCATTAACGAAGTGATCATCAGGCTAACCCTGAACCAGGTGATCAGCAGTCTAATCCTGAACCATGTGATCATCAATCCAACCCTGAAACATGTGATCATCAATGTAACCGTCAACCAGGTGATCATGAGTCTAACCCTGAACCATGTGATCATCAATCCAACCCTGAACCATGTGATCATCAGGCATATCCTGAACCATGTGATCATCAATGTAACCCTGAACCATGTGATCATCAATCTAACCGTGAACAAGGTGATCATCAATATAACCCTTAAACAGGTGATCATCAGTCCAATCCTGAAACATGTGATCATCAATCCAACCCTGAACCATGTGATCATCAATCTAACCGTGAACCAGGTGATCATCAATATAACCCTTAACGATTTGATCATCAATGTAACCCTTAACCAGGTGATCATGAGTCTAACCCTGAACCATATGATCATCAATCCAACCCTGAACCATGTGATCATCAATCTAACCGTGAACCAGGTGATCATCAATGTAACCATGAACCATGTGATCATCAATCCAACCCTGAACCATGTGATCATCAATCTAACCCTGAACCAGGTGATCATCAGTCTAACCCTGAACCATGTGATCATCACTCCAACCCTGAACAATGTGATCATCAGTCTAACCCTGAACCGTGTGATCATCAATCCAACCCTGGACCATGTGATCATCAATCTAACCGTGACAAGGTGATCATCAATATAACCCTTAACCAGGTGGTCATCAGTGTAATCCTGAACCATGTGATCATCAGGCAAATCCTGAACCATGTGATCATCAATCCAACCCTGGACCATGTGATCATCAATCTAACCGTGAACAAGGTGATCATCAATCCAACCCTTAAACAGGTGATCATCAGTCAAACCCTGAACCAGGTGATCGTCAGTCCAATCATGGACCATGTGATCATCAATCCAACCCTGAACCATGTGATCATCAATCCAACCCTGAACCAAGTGATCATCAATCTAACCGTGAACCAGGTGATCATCAATATAACCCTTAACCAGGTGATCATCAGTCTAATCCTGAACCATGTGATCATCAGGCAAATCCTGAACCATGTGATCATCAATGTAACCCTGAACCATGTGATCATCAATCTAACCGTGAACAAGGTGATCATCAATATAACCCTTAAACAGGTGATCATCAGTCCAATCCTGAACCATGTGATCATCAATCCAACCCTGAACCATGTGATCATCAATCTAACCGTGAACAAGGTGATCATCAATATAACCCTTAAACAGGTGATCATCAGTCTAACCCTGAACCAGGTGATCATCAGTCCAATCCTGAACCATGTGATCATCATTCAGACCCTGAACCATGTGATCATCAATCTAACCCTGAACCAGGTGATCATCAGTCTAACCCTGAACCATGTGATCATCAATCCAACCCTGAACCATGTGATCATCAGTCTAACCCTGAACCATGTGATCATCAGTCTAACCCTGAACCATGTGATCATCAGGGAAATCCTGAACCATGTGATCATCAATGTAACCCTGAACCATGTGATCATCAATCTAACCGTGAACAAGGTGATCATCAATATAACCCTTAAACAGGTGATCATCAGTCTAACCCTGAACCAGGTGATCATCAGTCCAATCCTGAACCATGTGATCATCATTCAGACCCTGAACCATGTGATCATCAATCTAACCCTGAACCAGGTGATCATCAGTCTAACCCTGAACCATGTGATCATCAATCCAACCCTGAACCATGTGATCATCAATCCAACCCTGAACAATGTGATCATCAGTCTAACCCTGAACCATGTGATCATCAATCCAACCCTGGACAATGTGATCATCAATCTAACCGTGACAAGGTGATCATCAATATAACCCTTAAACAGGTGATCATCAGTCTAACCCTGAACCAGGTGATCATCAGTCTAATCCTGAACCATGTGATCATCAATCCAACCCTGAACCATGTTATCATCAATGTAACCGTCAACCAGGTGATCATCAATATAACCCTTAACCAGCTGATCATGAGTCTAACCCTGAACCATATGATCATCAATCCAACCCTGAACCATGTGATCATCAATCTAACCGTGAACCAGGTGATCATCAATATAACCCTTAACCAGGTGATCATCAGTCTAATCCTGAACCATGTGATCATCAGGCAAATCCTGAACCATGTGATCATCAATGTAACCCTGAACCATGTGATCATCAATCTAACCGTGAACAAGGTGATCATCAATATAACCCTTAAACAGGTGATCATCAGTCTAACCCTTAACCAGGTGATCATCAGTCCAATCCTGAACCATGTGATCATCATTCAGACCCTGAACCATGTGATCATCAATCTAACCCTGAACCAGGTGATCATCAGTCTAACCCTGAACCATGTGATCATCAATCCCACCCTGAACCATGTGATCATCAAACTAACCCTGAACAATGTGATCATCAGTCTAACCCTGAACCATGTGATCATCAATCTAACCGTGAACAAGGTGATCATCAATATAACCCTTAAACAGGTGATCATCAGTCTAACCCTGAACCAGGTGATCATCAGTCCAATCCTGAACCATGTCATCATCAATCCAACCCTGAACCATGTGATCATCAATCTAACCGTGACCCAGGTGATCATCAATATAACCCTTAACGACGTGATGATCACCTGGTTCAGGGTTAGCCTGATGATTTGTCTAATCCTGAACCATGTGATCATCAATGTAACCGTCAACCAGGTGATCATCAATATAAGCCTTAACCAGGTGATCATGAGTCTAACCCTGAACCATATGATCATCAATCCAACCCTGAACCATGTGATCATCAATGTAACCGTGAACCAGGTGATCATCTATATAACCCTTAACCAGGTGATCATGAGTCTAACCCTGAACCATATGATCATCAATCCAACCCTGAACCATTTAATCATCAATGTAACCGTGAACCAGGAGATCATCAGATCATCAATATAACCATTAACGAAGTGATCATCAGGCTAACCCTGAACCAGGTGATCAGCAGTCTAATCCTGAACCATGTGATCATCAATCCAACCCTGAAACATGTGATCATCAATGTAACCGTCAACCAGGTGATCATGAGTCTAACCCTGAACCATATGATCATCAATCCAACCCTGAACCATGTGATCATCAGGCATATCCTGAACCATGTGATCATCAATGTAACCCTGAACCATGTGATCATCAATCTAACCGTGAACAAGGTGATCATCAATATAACCCTTAAACAGGTGATCATCAGTCCAATCCTGAACCATGTGATCATCAATCCAACCCTGAACCATGTGATCATCAATCTAACCGTGAACCAGGTGATCATCAATATAACCCTTAACGAGGTGATCATCAGGCTAACCCTGAACCAGGTGATCATCAGTCTAATCCTGAACCAGGTGATAATCAATCCAACCCTGAACCATTTGATCATCAATGTAACCCTTAACCAGGTGATCATGAGTCTAACCCTGAACCATATGATCATCAATCCAACCCTGAACCATGTGATCATCAATCTAACCGTGAACCAGGTGATCATCAATGTAACCATGAACCATGTGATCATCAATCCAACCCTGAACCATGTGATCATCAATCTAACCCTGAACCAGGTGATCATCAGTCTAACCCTGAACCATGTGATCATCACTCCAACCCTGAACAATGTGATCATCAGTCTAACCCTGAACCGTGTGATCATCAATCCAACCCTGGACCATGTGATCATCAATCTAACCGTGACAAGGTGATCATCAATATAACCCTTAACCAGGTGGTCATCAGTGTAATCCTGAACCATGTGATCATCAGGCAAATCCTGAACCATGTGATCATCAATCCAACCCTGGACCATGTGATCATCAATCTAACCGTGAACAAGGTGATCATCAATCCAACCCTTAAACAGGTGATCATCAGTCAAACCCTGAACCAGGTGATCGTCAGTCCAATCATGGACCATGTGATCATCAATCCAACCCTGAACCATGTGATCATCAATCCAACCCTGAACCAAGTGATCATCAATGTAACCGTGAACCAGGTGATCATCTATATAACCCTTAACCAGGTGATCATGAGTCTAACCCTGAACCATATGATCATCAATCCAACCCTGAACCATGTGATCATCAATGTAACCGTGAACCAGGTGATCATCTATATAACCCTTAACCAGGTGATCATGAGTCTAACCCTGAACCATATGATCATCAATCCAACCCTGAACCATTTAATCATCAATGTAACCGTGAACCAGGAGATCATCAGATCATCAATATAACCATTAACGAAGTGATCATCAGGCTAACCCTGAACCAGGTGATCAGCAGTCTAATCCTGAACCATGTGATCATCAATCCAACCCTGAAACATGTGATCATCAATGTAACCGTCAACCAGGTGATCATGAGTCTAACCCTGAACCATGTGATCATCAATCCAACCCTGAACCATGTGATCATCAGGCATATCCTGAACCATGTGATCATCAATGTAACCCTGAACCATGTGATCATCAATCTAACCGTGAACAAGGTGATCATCAATATAACCCTTAAACAGGTGATCATCAGTCCAATCCTGAAACATGTGATCATCAATCCAACCCTGAACCATGTGATCATCAATCTAACCGTGAACCAGGTGATCATCAATATAACCCTTAACGAGGTGATCATCAGGCTAACCCTGAACCAGGTGATCATCAGTCTAATCCTGAACCAGGTGATAATCAATCCAACCCTGAACCATTTGATCATCAATGTAACCCTTAACCAGGTGATCATGAGTCTAACCCTGAACCATATGATCATCAATCCAACCCTGAACCATGTGATCATCAATCTAACCGTGAACCAGGTGATCATCAATGTAACCATGAACCATGTGATCATCAATCCAACCCTGAACCATGTGATCATCAATCTAACCCTGAACCAGGTGATCATCAGTCTAACCCTGAACCATGTGATCATCACTCCAACCCTGAACAATGTGATCATCAGTCTAACCCTGAACCGTGTGATCATCAATCCAACCCTGGACCATGTGATCATCAATCTAACCGTGACAAGGTGATCATCAATATAACCCTTAACCAGGTGGTCATCAGTGTAATCCTGAACCATGTGATCATCAGGCAAATCCTGAACCATGTGATCATCAATCCAACCCTGGACCATGTGATCATCAATCTAACCGTGAACAAGGTGATCATCAATCCAACCCTTAAACAGGTGATCATCAGTCAAACCCTGAACCAGGTGATCGTCAGTCCAATCATGGACCATGTGATCATCAATCCAACCCTGAACCATGTGATCATCAATCCAACCCTGAACCAAGTGATCATCAATCTAACCGTGAACCAGGTGATCATCAATATAACCCTTAACCAGGTGATCATCAGTCTAATCCTGAACCATGTGATCATCAGGCAAATCCTGAACCATGTGATCATCAATGTAACCCTGAACCATGTGATCATCAATCTAACCGTGAACAAGGTGATCATCAATATAACCCTTAAACAGGTGATCATCAGTCCAATCCTGAACCATGTGATCATCAATCCAACCCTGAACCATGTGATCATCAATCTAACCGTGAACAAGGTGATCATCAATATAACCCTTAAACAGGTGATCATCAGTCTAACCCTGAACCAGGTGATCATCAGTCCAATCCTGAACCATGTGATCATCATTCAGACCCTGAACCATGTGATCATCAATCTAACCCTGAACCAGGTGATCATCAGTCTAACCCTGAACCATGTGATCATCAATCCAACCCTGAACCATGTGATCATCAGTCTAACCCTGAACCATGTGATCATCAGTCTAACCCTGAACCATGTGATCATCAATCCAACCCTGGACCATGTGATCATCAATCTAACCGTGACAAGGTGATCATCAATATAACCCTTAAACAGGTGATCATCAGTCTAACCCTGAACCAGGTGATCATCAGTCTAATCCTGAACAATGTGATCATCAATCCAACCCTGAACCATGTTATCATCAATGTAACCGTCAACCAGGTGATCATCAATATAACCCTTAACCAGGTGATCATGAGTCTAACCCTGACCAATATGATCATCAATCCAACCCTGAACCATGTTATCATCAATGTAACCGTGAACCAGGTGATCATCTATATAACCCTTAACCAGGTGATCATGAGTCTAACCCTGAACCATATGATCATCAATCCAACCCTGAACCATGTGATCATCAATCTAACCGTGAACCAGGTGAACATCAATATAACCCTTAACCAGGTGATCATCAGTCTAATCCTGAACCATGTGATCATCAGGCAAATCCTGAACCATGTGATCATCAATGTAACCGTGAACCAGGTGATCATGAGTCTAACCCTGAACCATATGATCATCAATCCAACCCTGAACCATGTGATCATCAATCTAACCGTGAACCAGGTGATTCTCAGTCTAATCTTGAACCATATGATCATCAATCCAACCCTGAACCATGTGATCATCAATCTAACCGTGAACCAGGTGATCATCAATATAACCCTTAACCAGGTGGTCATCAGTGTAATCCTGAACCATGTGATCATCAGGCAAATCCTGAACCATGTGATCATCAATCCAACCCTGGACCATGTGATCATCAATCTAACCGTGAACAAGGTGATCATCAATCCAACCCTTAAACAGGTGATCATCAGTCAAACCCTGAACCAGGTGATCGTCTGTCCAATCATGGACCATGTGATCATCAATCCAACCCTGAACCATGTGATCATCAATCCAACCCTGAACCAAGTGATCATCAATCTAACCGTGAACCAGGTGATCATCAATATAACCCTTAACCAGGTGATCATCAGTCTAATCCTGAACCATGTGATCATCAGGCAAATCCTGAACCATGTGATCATCAATGTAACCCTGAACCATGTGATCATCAATCTAACCGTGAACAAGGTGATCATCAATATAACCCTTAAACAGGTGATCATCAGTCCAATCCTGAACCATGTGATCATCAATCCAACCCTGAACCATGTGATCATCAATCTAACCGTGAACCAGGTGATCATCAATATAACCCTTAACGAGGTGATCATCAGGCTAACCCTGAACCAGGTGATCATCAGTCTAATCCTGAACCAGGTGATAATCAATCCAACCCTGAACCATTTGATCATCAATGTAACCCTTAACCAGGTGATCATGAGTCTAACCCTGAACCATATGATCATCAATCCGACCCTGAACCATGTGATCATCAATCTAACCGTGAACCAGGTGATCATCAATGTAACCATGAACCATGTGATCATCAATCCAACCCTGAACCATGTGATCATCAATCTAACCCTGAACCAGGTGATCATCAGTCTAACCCTGAACCATGTGATCATCAATCCAACCCTGAACCATGTGATCATCAATCCAACCCTGAACAATGTGATCATCAGTCTAACCCTGAACCATGTGATCATCAATCCAACCCTGAACCATGTTATCATCAATGTAACCGTCAACCAGGTGATCATCAATATAACCCTTAACCAGGTGATCATGAGTCTAACCCTGACCAATATGATCATCAATCTAACCGTGAACCATGTTATCATCAATGTAACCGTGAACCAGGTGATCATCTATATAACCCTTAACCAGGTGATCATGAGTCTAACCCTGAACCGTATGATCATCAATCCAACCCTGAACCATGTGATCATCAATCTAACCGTGAACCAGGTGATGATCAATATAACCCTTAACCAGGTGATCATCAGTCTAATCCTGAACCATGTGATCATCAGGGAAATCCTGAACCATGTGATCATCAATGTAACCCTGAACCATGTGATCATCAATCTAACCGTGAACAAGGTGATCATCAATATAACCCTTAAACAGGTGATCATCAGTCTAACCCTGAACCAGGTGATCATCAGTCCAATCCTGAACCATGTGATCATCATTCAGACCCTGAACCATGTGATCATCAATCTAACCCTGAACCATGTGATCATCAGTCTAACCCTGAACCATGTGATCATCAATCCAACCCTGAACCATGTGATCATCAATCCAACCCTGAACCATGTGATCATCAATCCAACCCTGAACAATGTGATCATCAGTCTAACCCTGAACCATGTGATCATCAATCCAACCCTGGACAATGTGATCATCAATCTAACCGTGACAAGGTGATCATCAATATAACCCTTAAACAGGTGATCATCAGTCTAACCCTGAACCAGGTGATCATCAGTCTAATCCTGAACCATGTGATCATCAATCCAACCCTGAACCATGTTATCATCAATGTAACCGTCAACCAGGTGATCATCAATATAACCCTTAACCAGCTGATCATGAGTCTAACCCTGAACCATATGATCATCAATCCAACCCTGAACCATGTGATCATCAATCTAACCGTGAACCAGGTGATCATCAATATAACCCTTAACCAGGTGATCATCAGTCTAATCCTGAACCATGTGATCATCAGGCAAATCCTGAACCATGTGATCATCAATGTAACCCTGAACCATGTGATCATCAATCTAACCGTGAACAAGGTGATCATCAATATAACCCTTAAACAGGTGATCATCAGTCTAACCCTTAACCAGGTGATCATCAGTCCAATCCTGAACCATGTGATCATCATTCAGACCCTGAACCATGTGATCATCAATCTAACCCTGAACCAGGTGATCATCAGTCTAACCCTGAACCATGTGATCATCAATCCCACCCTGAACCATGTGATCATCAAACTAACCCTGAACAATGTGATCATCAGTCTAACCCTGAACCATGTGATCATCAATCTAACCGTGAACAAGGTGATCATCAATATAACCCTTAAACAGGTGATCATCAGTCTAACCCTGAACCAGGTGATCATCAGTCCAATCCTGAACCATGTCATCATCAATCCAACCCTGAACCATGTGATCATCAATCTAACCGTGACCCAGGTGATCATCAATATAACCCTTAACGACGTGATGATCACCTGGTTCAGGGTTAGCCTGATGATTTGTCTAATCCTGAACCATGTGATCATAAATGTAACCCTCAACCAGGTGATCATCAATATAAGCCTTAACCAGGTGATCATGAGTCTAACCCTGAACCATATGATCATCAATCCAACCCTGAACCATGTGATCATCAATGTAACCGTGAACCAGGTGATCATCTATATAACCCTTAACCAGGTGATCATGAGTCTAACCCTGAACCATATGATCATCAATCCAACCCTGAACCATTTAATCATCAATGTAACCGTGAACCAGGAGATCATCAGATCATCAATATAACCATTAACGAAGTGATCATCAGGCTAACCCTGAACCAGGTGATCAGCAGTCTAATCCTGAACCATGTGATCATCAATCCAACCCTGAAACATGTGATCATCAATGTAACCGTCAACCAGGTGATCATGAGTCTAACCCTGAACCATGTGATCATCAATCCAACCCTGAACCATGTGATCATCAATCCAACCCTGAACAATGTGATCATCAGTCTAACCCTGAACCGTGTGATCATCAATCCAACCCTGGACCATGTGATCATCAATCTAACCGTGACAAGGTGATCATCAATATAACCCTTAAACAGGTGATCATCAGTCTAACCCTGAACCAGGTGATCATCAGTCTAATCCTGAACCATGTGATCATTAATCCAACCCTGAACCATGTTATCATCAATGTAACCGTCAACCAGGTGATCATCAATATAACCCTTAACCAGGTGATCATGAGTCTAACCCTGACCAATATGATCATCAATCTAACCGTGAACCATGTTATCATCAATGTAACCGTGAACCAGGTGATCATCTATATAACCCTTAACCAGGTGATCATGAGTCTAACCCTGAACCGTATGATCATCAATCCAACCCTGAACCATGTGATCATCAATCTAACCGTGAACCAGGTGATGATCAATATAACCCTTAACCAGGTGATCATCAGTCTAATCCTGAACCATGTGATCATCAGGGAAATCCTGAACCATGTGATCATCAATGTAACCCTGAACCATGTGATCATCAATCTAACCGTGAACAAGGTGATCATCAATATAACCCTTAAACAGGTGATCATCAGTCTAACCCTGAACCAGGTGATCATCAGTCCAATCCTGAACCATGTGATCATCATTCAGACCCTGAACCATGTGATCATCAATCTAACCCTGAACCAGGTGATCATCAGTCTAACCCTGAACCATGTGATCATCAATCCAACCCTGAACCATGTGATCATCAATCCAACCCTGAACAATGTGATCATCAGTCTAACCGTGACCCAGGTGATCATCAATATAACCCTTAACGACGTGATGATCACCTGGTTCAGGGTTAGCCTGATGATTTGTCTAATCCTGAACCATGTGATCATCAATGTAACCGTCAACCAGGTGATCATCAATATAAGCCTTAACCAGGTGATCATGAGTCTAACCCTGAACCGTATGATCATCAATCCAACCCTGAACCATGTGATCATCAATGTAACCGTGAACCAGGTGATCATCTATATAACCCTTAACCAGGTGATCATGAGTCTAACCCTGAACCATATGATCATCAATCCAACCCTGAACCATTTAATCATCAATGTAACCGTGAACCAGGAGATCATCAGATCATCAATATAACCATTAACGAAGTGATCATCAGGCTAACCCTGAACCAGGTGATCAGCAGTCTAATCCTGAACCATGTGATCATCAATCCAACCCTGAAACATGTGATCATCAATGTAACCGTCAACCAGGTGATCATGAGTCTAACCCTGAACCATATGATCATCAATCCAACCCTGAACCATGTGATCATCAGGCATATCCTGAACCATGTGATCATCAATGTAACCCTGAACCATGTGATCATCAATCTAACCGTGAACAAGGTGATCATCAATATAACCCTTAAACAGGTGATCATCAGTCCAATCCTGAACCATGTGATCATCAATCCAACCCTGAACCATGTGATCATCAATCTAACCGTGAACCAGGTGATCATCAATATAACCCTTAACGAGGTGATCATCAGGCTAACCCTGAACCAGGTGATCATCAGTCTAATCCTGAACCAGGTGATAATCAATCCAACCCTGAACCATTTGATCATCAATGTAACCCTTAACCAGGTGATCATGAGTCTAACCCTGAACCATATGATCATCAATCCAACCCTGAACCATGTGATCATCAATCTAACCGTGAACCAGGTGATCATCAATGTAACCATGAACCATGTGATCATCAATCTAACCCTGAACCAGGTGATCATCAGTCTAACCCTGAACCATGTGATCATCACTCCAACCCTGAACAATGTGATCATCAGTCTAACCCTGAACCGTGTGATCATCAATCCAACCCTGGACCATGTGATCATCAATCTAACCGTGACAAGGTGATCATCAATATAACCCTTAACCAGGTGGTCATCAGTGTAATCCTGAACCATGTGATCATCAGGCAAATCCTGAACCATGTGATCATCAATCCAACCCTGGACCATGTGATCATCAATCTAACCGTGAACAAGGTGATCATCAATCCAACCCTTAAACAGGTGATCATCAGTCAAACCCTGAACCAGGTGATCGTCAGTCCAATCATGGACCATGTGATCATCAATCCAACCCTGAACCATGTGATCATCAATCCAACCCTGAACCAAGTGATCATCAATGTAACCGTGAACCAGGTGATCATCTATATAACCCTTAACCAGGTGATCATGAGTCTAACCCTGAACCATATGATCATCAATCCAACCCTGAACCATGTGATCATCAATGTAACCGTGAACCAGGTGATCATCTATATAACCCTTAACCAGGTGATCATGAGTCTAACCCTGAACCATATGATCATCAATCCAACCCTGAACCATTTAATCATCAATGTAACCGTGAACCAGGAGATCATCAGATCATCAATATAACCATTAACGAAGTGATCATCAGGCTAACCCTGAACCAGGTGATCAGCAGTCTAATCCTGAACCATGTGATCATCAATCCAACCCTGAAACATGTGATCATCAATGTAACCGTCAACCAGGTGATCATGAGTCTAACCCTGAACCATATGATCATCAATCCAACCCTGAACCATGTGATCATCAGGCATATCCTGAACCATGTGATCATCAATGTAACCCTGAACCATGTGATCATCAATCTAACCGTGAACAAGGTGATCATCAATATAACCCTTAAACAGGTGATCATCAGTCCAATCCTGAAACATGTGATCATCAATCCAACCCTGAACCATGTGATCATCAATCTAACCGTGAACCAGGTGATCATCAATATAACCCTTAACGAGGTGATCATCAGGCTAACCCTGAACCAGGTGATCATCAGTCTAATCCTGAACCAGGTGATAATCAATCCAACCCTGAACCATTTGATCATCAATGTAACCCTTAACCAGGTGATCATGAGTCTAACCCTGAACCATATGATCATCAATCCAACCCTGAACCATGTGATCATCAATCTAACCGTGAACCAGGTGATCATCAATGTAACCATGAACCATGTGATCATCAATCCAACCCTGAACCATGTGATCATCAATCTAACCCTGAACCAGGTGATCATCAGTCTAACCCTGAACCATGTGATCATCACTCCAACCCTGAACAATGTGATCATCAGTCTAACCCTGAACCGTGTGATCATCAATCCAACCCTGGACCATGTGATCATCAATCTAACCGTGACAAGGTGATCATCAATATAACCCTTAACCAGGTGGTCATCAGTGTAATCCTGAACCATGTGATCATCAGGCAAATCCTGAACCATGTGATCATCAATCCAACCCTGGACCATGTGATCATCAATCTAACCGTGAACAAGGTGATCATCAATCCAACCCTTAAACAGGTGATCATCAGTCAAACCCTGAACCAGGTGATCGTCAGTCCAATCATGGACCATGTGATCATCAATCCAACCCTGAACCATGTGATCATCAATCCAACCCTGAACCAAGTGATCATCAATCTAACCGTGAACCAGGTGATCATCAATATAACCCTTAAACAGGTGATCATCAGTCCAATCCTGAACCATGTGATCATCAATCCAACCCTGAACCATGTGATCATCAATCTAACCGTGAACAAGGTGATCATCAATATAACCCTTAAACAGGTGATCATCAGTCTAACCCTGAACCAGGTGATCATCAGTCCAATCCTGAACCATGTGATCATCATTCAGACCCTGAACCATGTGATCATCAATCTAACCCTGAACCAGGTGATCATCAGTCTAACCCTGAACCATGTGATCATCAATCCAACCCTGAACCATGTGATCATCAGTCTAACCCTGAACCATGTGATCATCAGTCTAACCCTGAACCATGTGATCATCAATCCAACCCTGGACCATGTGATCATCAATCTAACCGTGACAAGGTGATCATCTATATAACCCTTAACCAGGTGATCATGAGTCTAACCCTGAACCATATGATCATCAATCCAACCCTGAACCATGTGATCATTAATCTAACCGTGAACCAGGTGAACATCAATATAACCCTTAACCAGGTGATCATGAGTCTAACCCTGACCAATATGATCATCAATCCAACCCTGAACCATGTTATCATCAATGTAACCGTGAACCAGGTGATCATCTATATAACCCTTAACCAGGTGATCATGAGTCTAACCCTGAACCATATGATCATCAATCCAACCCTGAACCATGTGATCATCAATCTAACCGTGAACCAGGTGAACATCAATATAACCCTTAACCAGGTGATCATCAGTCTAATCCTGAACCATGTGATCATCAGGCAAATCCTGAACCATGTGATCATCAATGTAACCGTGAACCAGGTGATCATGAGTCTAACCCTGAACCATATGATCATCAATCCAACCCTGAACCATGTGATCATCAATCTAACCGTGAACCAGGTGATTCTCAGTCTAATCTTGAACCATATGATCATCAATCCAACCCTGAACCATGTGATCATCAATCTAACCGTGAACCAGGTGATCATCAATATAACCCTTAACCAGGTGGTCATCAGTGTAATCCTGAACCATGTGATCATCAGGCAAATCCTGAACCATGTGATCATCAATCCAACCCTGGACCATGTGATCATCAATCTAACCGTGAACAAGGTGATCATCAATCCAACCCTTAAACAGGTGATCATCAGTCAAACCCTGAACCAGGTGATCGTCTGTCCAATCATGGACCATGTGATCATCAATCCAACCCTGAACCATGTGATCATCAATCCAACCCTGAACCAAGTGATCATCAATCTAACCGTGAACCAGGTGATCATCAATATAACCCTTAACCAGGTGATCATCAGTCTAATCCTGAACCATGTGATCATCAGGCAAATCCTGAACCATGTGATCATCAATGTAACCCTGAACCATGTGATCATCAATCTAACCGTGAACAAGGTGATCATCAATATAACCCTTAAACAGGTGATCATCAGTCCAATCCTGAACCATGTGATCATCAATCCAACCCTGAACCATGTGATCATCAATCTAACCGTGAACCAGGTGATCATCAATATAACCCTTAACGAGGTGATCATCAGGCTAACCCTGAACCAGGTGATCATCAGTCTAATCCTGAACCAGGTGATAATCAATCCAACCCTGAACCATTTGATCATCAATGTAACCCTTAACCAGGTGATCATGAGTCTAACCCTGAACCATATGATCATCAATCCGACCCTGAACCATGTGATCATCAATCTAACCGTGAACCAGGTGATCATCAATGTAACCATGAACCATGTGATCATCAATCCAACCCTGAACCATGTGATCATCAATCTAACCCTGAACCAGGAGATCATCAGTCTAACCCTGAACCATGTGATCATCAATCCAACCCTGAACCATGTGATCATCAATCCAACCCTGAACAATGTGATCATCAGTCTAACCCTGAACCGTGTGATCATCAATCCAACCCTGGACCATGTGATCATCAATCTAACCATGACAAGGTGATCATCAATATAACCCTTAAACAGGTGATCATCAGTCTAACCCTGAACCAGGTGATCATCAGTCTAATCCTGAACCATGTGATCATCAATCCAACCCTGAACCATGTTATCATCAATGTAACCGTCAACCAGGTGATCATCAATATAACCCTTAACCAGGTGATCATGAGTCTAACCCTGACCAATATGATCATCAATCTAACCGTGAACCATGTTATCATCAATGTAACCGTGAACCAGGTGATCATCTATATAACCCTTAACCAGGTGATCATGAGTCTAACCCTGAACCGTATGATCATCAATCCAACCCTGAACCATGTGATCATCAATCTAACCGTGAACCAGGTGATCATCAATATAACCCTTAACCAGGTGATCATCAGTCTAATCCTGAACCATGTGATCATCAGGGAAATCCTGAACCATGTGATCATCAATGTAACCCTGAACCATGTGATCATCAATCTAACCGTGAACAAGGTGATCATCAATATAACCCTTAAACAGGTGATCATCAGTCTAACCCTGAACCAGGTGATCATCAGTCCAATCCTGAACCATGTGATCATCATTCAGACCCTGAACCATGTGATCATCAATCTAACCCTGAACCATGTGATCATCAGTCTAACCCTGAACCATGTGATCATCAATCCAACCCTGAACCATGTGATCATCAATCCAACCCTGAACCATGTGATCATCAATCCAACCCTGAACAATGTGATCATCAGTCTAACCCTGAACCATGTGATCATCAATCCAACCCTGGACAATGTGATCATCAATCTAACCGTGACAAGGTGATCATCAATATAACCCTTAAACAGGTGATCATCAGTCTAACCCTGAACCAGGTGATCATCAGTCTAATCCTGAACCATGTGATCATCAATCCAACCCTGAACCATGTTATCATCAATGTAACCGTCAACCAGGTGATCATCAATATAACCCTTAACCAGCTGATCATGAGTCTAACCCTGAACCATATGATCATCAATCCAACCCTGAACCATGTGATCATCAATCTAACCGTGAACCAGGTGATCATCAATATAACCCTTAACCAGGTGATCATCAGTCTAATCCTGAACCATGTGATCATCAGGCAAATCCTGAACCATGTGATCATCAATGTAACCCTGAACCATGTGATCATCAATCTAACCGTGAACAAGGTGATCATCAATATAACCCTTAAACAGGTGATCATCAGTCTAACCCTTAACCAGGTGATCATCAGTCCAATCCTGAACCATGTGATCATCATTCAGACCCTGAACCATGTGATCATCAATCTAACCCTGAACCAGGTGATCATCAGTCTAACCCTGAACCATGTGATCATCAATCCCACCCTGAACCATGTGATCATCAAACTAACCCTGAACAATGTGATCATCAGTCTAACCCTGAACCATGTGATCATCAATCTAACCGTGAACAAGGTGATCATCAATATAACCCTTAAACAGGTGATCATCAGTCTAACCCTGAACCAGGTGATCATCAGTCCAATCCTGAACCATGTCATCATCAATCCAACCCTGAACCATGTGATCATCAATCTAACCGTGACCCAGGTGATCATCAATATAACCCTTAACGACGTGATGATCACCTGGTTCAGGGTTAGCCTGATGATTTGTCTAATCCTGAACCATGTGATCATCAATGTAACCGTCAACCAGGTGATCATCAATATAAGCCTTAACCAGGTGATCATGAGTCTAACCCTGGACCATATGATCATCAATCCAACCCTGAACCATGTGATCATCAATGTAACCGTGAACCAGGTGATCATCTATATAACCCTTAACCAGGTGATCATGAGTCTAACCCTGAACCATATGATCATCAATCCAACCCTGAACCATTTAATCATCAATGTAACCGTGAACCAGGAGATCATCAGATCATCAATATAACCATTAACGAAGTGATCATCAGGCTAACCCTGAACCAGGTGATCAGCAGTCTAATCCTGAACCATGTGATCATCAATCCAACCCTGAAACATGTGATCATCAATGTAACCGTCAACCAGGTGATCATGAGTCTAACCCTGAACCATGTGATCATCAATCCAACCCTGAACCATGTGATCATCAATCCAACCCTGAACAATGTGATCATCAGTCTAACCCTGAACCGTGTGATCATCAATCCAACCCTGGACCATGTGATCATCAATCTAACCGTGACAAGGTGATCATCAATATAACCCTTAAACAGGTGATCATCAGTCTAACCCTGAACCAGGTGATCATCAGTCTAATCCTGAACCATGTGATCATCAATCCAACCCTGAACCATGTTATCATCAATGTAACCGTCAACCAGGTGATCATCAATATAACCCTTAACCAGGTGATCATGAGTCTAACCCTGACCAATATGATCATCAATCTAACCGTGAACCATGTTATCATCAATGTAACCGTGAACCAGGTGATCATCTATATAACCCTTAACCAGGTGATCATGAGTCTAACCCTGAACCGTATGATCATCAATCCAACCCTGAACCATGTGATCATCAATCTAACCGTGAACCAGGTGATCATCAATATAACCCTTAACCAGGTGATCATCAGTCTAATCCTGAACCATGTGATCATCAGGGAAATCCTGAACCATGTGATCATCAATGTAACCCTGAACCATGTGATCATCAATCTAACCGTGAACAAGGTGATCATCAATATAACCCTTAAACAGGTGATCATCAGTCTAACCCTGAACCAGGTGATCATCAGTCCAATCCTGAACCATGTGATCATCATTCAGACCCTGAACCATGTGATCATCAATCTAACCCTGAACCAGGTGATCATCAGTCTAACCCTGAACCATGTAATCATCAATCCAACCCTGAACCATGTGATCATCAATCCAACCCTGAACAATGTGATCATCAGTCTAACCCGGAACCATGTGATCATCAATCCAACCCTGGACAATGTGATCATCAATCTAACCGTGACAAGGTGATCATCAATATAACCCCTTAAACAGGTGATCATCAGTCTAACCCTGAACCAGGTGATCATCAGTCTAATCCTGAACCATGTGATCATCAATCCAACCCTGAACCATGTTATCATCAATGTAACCGTCAACCAGGTGATCATCAATATAACCCTTAACCAGCTGATCATGAGTCTAACCCTGAACCATATGATCATCAATCCAACCCTGAACCATGTGATCATCAATCTAACCGTGAACCAGGTGATCATCAATATAACCCTTAACCAGGTGATCATCAGTCTAATCCTGAACCATGTGATCATCAGGCAAATCCTGAACCATGTGATCATCAATGTAACCCTGAACCATGTGATCATCAATCTAACCGTGAACAAGGTGATCATCAATATAACCCTTAAACAGGTGATCATCAGTCTAACCCTTAACCAGGTGATCATCAGTCCAATCCTGAACCATGTGATCATCATTCAGACCCTGAACCATGTGATCATCAATCTAACCCTGAACCAGGTGATCATCAGTCTAACCCTGAACCATGTGATCATCAATCCCACCCTGAACCATGTGATCATCAAACTAACCCTGAACAATGTGATCATCAGTCTAACCCTGAACCATGTGATCATCAATCTAACCGTGAACAAGGTGATCATCAATATAACCCTTAAACAGGTGATCATCAGTCTAACCCTGAACCAGGTGATCATCAGTCCAATCCTGAACCATGTCATCATCAATCCAACCCTGAACCATGTGATCATCAATCTAACCGTGACCCAGGTGATCATCAATATAACCCTTAACGACGTGATGATCACCTGGTTCAGGGTTAGCCTGATGATTTGTCTAATCCTGAACCATGTGATCATCAATGTAACCGTCAACCAGGTGATCATCAATATAAGCCTTAACCAGGTGATCATGAGTCTAACCCTGAACCATATGATCATCAATCCAACCCTGAACCATGTGATCATCAATGTAACCGTGAACCAGGTGATCATCTATATAACCCTTAACTAGGTGATCATGAGTCTAACCCTGAACCATATGATCATCAATCCAACCCTGAACCATTTAATCATCAATGTAACCGTGAACCAGGAGATCATCAGATCATCAATATAACCATTAACGAAGTGATCATCAGGCTAACCCTGAACCAGGTGATCAGCAGTCTAATCCTGAACCATGTGATCATCAATCCAACCCTGAAACATGTGATCATCAATGTAACCGTCAACCAGGTGATCATGAGTCTAACCCTGAACCATATGATCATCAATCCAACCCTGAACCATGTGATCATCAGGCATATCCTGAACCATGTGATCATCAATGTAACCCTGAACCATGTGATCATCAATCTAACCGTGAACAAGGTGATCATCAATATAACCCTTAAACAGGTGATCATCAGTCCAATCCTGAACCATGTGATCATCAATCCAACCCTGAACCATGTGATCATCAATCTAACCGTGAACCAGGTGATCATCAATATAACCCTTAACGAGGTGATCATCAGGCTAACCCTGAACCAGGTGATCATCAGTCTAATCCTGAACCAGGTGATAATCAATCCAACCCTGAACCATTTGATCATCAATGTAACCCTTAACCAGGTGATCATGAGTCTAACCCTGAACCATATGATCATCAATCCAACCCTGAACCATGTGATCATCAATCTAACCGTGAACCAGGTGATCATCAATGTAACCATGAACCATGTGATCATCAATCCAACCCTGAACCATGTGATCATCAATCTAACCCTGAACCAGGTGATCATCAGTATAACCCTGAACCATGTGATCATCACTCCAACCCTGAACAATGTGATCATCAGTCTAACCCTGAACCGTGTGATCATCAATCCAACCCTGGACCATGTGATCATCAATCTAACCGTGACAAGGTGATCATCAATATAACCCTTAAACAGGTGATCATCAGTCTAACCCTGAACCAGGTGATCATCAGTCTAATCCTGAACCATGTGATCATCAATCCAACCCTGAACCATGTTATCATCAATGTAACCGTCAACCAGGTGATCATCAATATAACCCTTAACCAGGTGATCATGAGTCTAACCCTGACCAATATGATCATCAATCTAACCGTGAACCATGTTATCATCAATGTAACCGTGAACCAGGTGATCATCTATATAACCCTTAACCAGGTGATCATGAGTCTAACCCTGAACCGTATGATCATCAATCCAACCCTGAACCATGTGATCATCAATCTAACCGTGAACCAGGTGATCATCAATATAACCCTTAACCAGGTGATCATCAGTCTAATCCTGAACCATGTGATCATCAGGCAAATCCTGAACCATGTGATCATCAATGTAACCCTGAACCATGTGATCATCAATCTAACCGTGAACAAGGTGATCATCAATATAACCCTTAAACAGGTGATCATCAGTCTAACACTGAGCCAGGTGATCATCAGTCCAATCCTGAACCATGTGATCATCATTCAGACCCTGAACCATGTGATCATCAATCTAACCCTGAACCAGGTGATCATCAGACTAACCCTGAACCATGTGATCATCAATCCCACCCTGAACCATGTGATCATCAAACTAACCCTGAACAATGTGATCATCAGTCTAACCCTGAACCATGTGATCATCAATCTAACCGTGAACAAGGTGATCATCAATATAACCCTTAAACAGGTGATCATCAGTCCAATCCTGAACCATGTCATCATCAATCCAACCCTGAACCATGTGATCATCAATCTAACCGTGACCCAGGTGATCATCAATATAACCCTTAACGACGTGATGATCACCTGGTTCAGGGTTAGCCTGATGATTTGTCTAATCCTGAACCATGTGATCATCAATGTAACCGTCAACCAGGTGATCATCAATATAAGCCTTAACCAGGTGATCATGAGTCTAACCCTGAACCATATGATCATCAATCCAACCCTGAACCATGTGATCATCAATGTAACCGTCAACCAGGTGATCATCAATATAATCCTTAACCAGTTGATCATGAGTCTAACCCTGAACCATGTGATCATCAATCCAACCGTGAACCATGTGATCATCAATGTAACCGTGAACCAGGTGATCATCAGATCATCAATATAACCATTAACGAAGTGATCATCAGGCTAACCCTGAACCAGGTGATCAGCAGTCTAATCCTGAACCATGTGATCATCAATCCAACCCTGAACCATGTGATCATCAATGTAACCGTCAACCAGGTGATCATGAGTCTAACCCTGAACCATATGATCATCAATCCAACCCTGAACCATGTGATCATCAGGCAAATCCTGAACCATGTGATCATCAATGTAACCCTGAACCATGTGATCATCAATCTAACCGTGAACAAATTGATTATCAATATAACCCTTAAACAGGAGATCATCAGTCTAACCCTGAACCAGGTGATCATCAGTCCTATCCTGAACCATGTGATCATCAATCCAACCCTGAACCATGTGATCATCAATATAACCCTTAACGAGGTGATCATCAGTCTAATCCTGAACCATGTGATCATCAATCCAACCCTGAACCATGTGATCATCAATGTAACCGTCAACCAGGTGATCATCAATATAATCCTTAACCAGTTGATCATGAGTCTAACCCTGTACCATGTGATCATCAATCCAACCGTGAACCATGTGATCATCAATGTAACCGTCAATCAGGTGATCATCAATATAACCCTTAACCAGGTGATCAAGAGTCTAACCCTGAACCATATGATCATCAATCCAACCCTGAACCATGTGATCATCAATGTAACCGTGAACCAGGTGATCATGAGTCTAACCCTGAACCATATGATCATCAATCCAACCCTGAACCATGTGATCATCAATCTATCCGTGAACCAGGTGATTCTCAGTCTAATCTTGAACCATGTGATCATCAATCCAACCCTGAACCATGTGATCATCAATCTAACCGTGAACCAGGTGATCATCAATATAACCCTTAACCAGGTGGTCATCAGTGTAATCCTGAACCATGTGATCATCAGGCAAATCCTGAACCATGTGATCATCAATGTAACCCTGAACCATGTGATCATCAATCTAACCGTGAACAAGGTGATCATCAATATAACCCTTAAACAGGTGATCATCAGTCTAACCCTGAACAAGGTGATCATCAATCCAACCCTGAACCATGTGATCATCAATCTGACCGTGAACCAGGTGATCATCAATATAATCCTTAACGAGGTGATCATCAGGCTAACCCTGAACCAGGTGATCAACAGTCTAATCTTGAACAATGTGATCATCAATCCAACCCTGAACCATGTGATCATCAACGTAACCATGAACCAGGTGATCATCAATATAACCCTTAACCAGGTGATCATGAGTCTAACCCTGAACCATATGATCAATAATCCAACCCTGAACCATGTGATCATCAATCTAACCGTGAACCAGGTGATCATCAGTCTAACCTCAATCTAACCCTGAACCATGTGATCATCAATCTAGTCCTGGACCATGTGATCAACAATCTAACCGTGAACAAAGTGATCATCAATGTAACCCTTAAAAAGGTGATCATCAGTCTCACCCTGAACCAGGTGATCATCAGTCCAATCCTGAACCATGTGATCATCAATCCAACCCTGGACCCTTGTACCTGTTTGGGGGTTATATTGATGATCACCTTGTTCACGGTTACATTGATGATCACATGGTTCACGGTTACTTTGATGATCACAGGTCCAGGGTTTGATTGATGATCACATGGTTCAGGATTGGACTGATGATCACCTGGTTCAGGTTTAGACTGATGATCACCTGTTGAAGGGTTATATTGATGATCACCTTGTTCACGGTTAGATTGATGATCACATGGTCCAGTGTTGGATTGATAAACACATGATTCAGGATTAGACTGATGATCACCTTGTTCAGGGTTAGACTGATGATCACCTGGTTCAGGGTTAGAATTGATGATCACCTGGTTCACGGTTAGATTGATGATCACATGGTTCAGGGTTAGATTGATGATCAAATGGTCCAGGGTTGGATTGATGATCACATGGTTCAGGATTGGACTGATGATCACCTGGTTCAGGGTTAGACTGATGATCACCTGTTTAAGGGTTACATTGATGATCACTTTGTTCACGGTTAGATTGATAATCACATGGTCCAGGATTAGATTGATGATCACATGGTTCAGGGTTAGATTGATGATCACATGGTTCATGGTTAAACTGATGTTCACCTGGTTCATGGTTAGATTGATGATCACATGGTTCAGGGTTAGATTGACGATCAAATGGTTCTGGGTTGGATTAATGATCACATGGTTCAGGATTGGATTGATGATCACCTGTTTAAGGGTTTTATTGATGATCACCTTGTTCACGGTTAGATTGATGATCACATGGTCCAGGGTTGGATTGATGATCACATGGTCCAGGATTGGATTGATGATCACATGGTTCAGGATTAGACTGATGATCACCTGGTTCAGGGTTAGACTCATGATCACCTGGTTAAGGGTTATATTGATGATCACCTGGTTCACGGTTAGATTGATGATCAAATGGTTCAGGGTTGGATTGATGATCACATGGTCCATGATTGGACTGATGATCACCTGGTTCAGGGTTTGACTGATGATCACCTGTTTAAGGGTTATATTGTTGATCACCTTGTTCACGGTTAGATTGATGATCACATGGTTCAGGTTTGGATTGATTATCACATGGTTCAGGATTAGACTGATGATCACCTGGTTCAGGGTTAGCCTGATGATCACCTCGTTAAGGGTTATATTGATGATCACCTGGTTCACGGTTAGATTGATGATCACATGGTTCTGGGTTGGATTGATGATCACATGGTTCAGGATTGGACTGATGATCACCTTGTTCAGGGTTAGACTGATGATCACCTGTTTAAGGGTTATATTGATGATCACCTTGTTCACGGTTAGATTGATGATCACATGGTTCAGGGTTACATTGATGATCACATGGTTCAGGATTACACTGATGACCACCTGGTTAAGGGTTATATTGATGATCACCTGGTTCACGGTTAGATTGATGATCACATGGTTCAGGATTTGCCTGATGATCACATGGTTCAGGATTACACTGATGACCACCTGGTTAAGGGTTATATTGATGATCACCTGGTTCACGGTTAGATTGATGATCACATGGTTCAGGGTTACATTGATGATCACATGGTTCAGGATTTGCCTGATGATCACATGGTTCAGGATTACACTGATGACCACCTGGTTCAGGGTTATATTGATGATCACCTGGTTCACGGTTAGATTGATGATCACATGGTTCAGGATTTGCCTGATGATCACATGGTTCAGGATTACACTGATGACCACCTGGTTAAGGGTTATATTGATGATCACCTGGTTCACGGTTAGATTGATGATCACATGGTTCTGGGTTGGATTGATGATCACCTTGTTCAGGGTTAGACTGATGATCACCTGTTTAAGGGTTATATTGATGATCACCTTGTTCACGGTTAGATTGATGATCACATGGTTCAGGGTTACATTGATGATAACATGGTTCAGGATTTGCCTGATGATCACATGGTTCAGGATTACACTGACGACCACCTGGTTAAGGGTTATATTGATGATCACCTGGTTCACGGTTAGATTGATGATCACATGGTTCAGGATTTGCCTGATGATCACATGGTTCAGGATTACACTGATGACCACCTGGTTAAGGGTTATATTGATGATCACCTGGTTCACGGTTAGATTGATGATCACATGGTTCAGGGTTACATTGATGATCACATGGTTCAGGATTTGCCTGATGATCACATGGTTCAGGATAACACTGATGACCACCTGGTTCAGGGTTATATTGATGATCACCTGGTTCACAGTTAGATTGATGATCACATGGTTCAGGATTTGCCTGATGATCACATGGTTCAGGATTACACTGATGACCACCTGGTTAAGGGTTATATTGATGATCACCTGGTTCACGGTTAGATTGATGATCACATGGTTCTGGGTTGGATTGATGATCACCTTGTTCAGGGTTAGACTGATGATCACCTGTTTAAGGGTTATATTGATGATCACCTTGTTCACGGTTAGATTGATGATCACATGGTTCAGGGTTACATTGATGATAACATGGTTCAGGATTTGCCTGATGATCACATGGTTCAGGATTACACTGATGACCACCTGGTTAAGGGTTATATTGATGATCACCTGGTTCACGGTTAGATTGATGATCACATGGTTCTGGGTTGGATTGATGATCACCTTGTTCAGGGTTAGACTGATGATCACCTGTTTAAGGGTTATATTGATGATCACCTTGTTCACGGTTAGATTGATGATCACATGGTTCAGGGTTACATTGATGATAACATGGTTCAGGATTTGCCTGATGATCACATGGTTCAGGATTACACTGATGACCACCTGGTTAAGGGTTATATTGATGATCACCTGGTTCACGGTTAGATTGATGATCACATGGTTCAGGATTTGCCTGATGATCACATGGTTCAGGATTACACTGATGACCACCTGGTTAAGGGTTATATTGATGATCACCTGGTTCACGGTTAGATTGATGATCACATGGTTCAGGGTTACATTGATGATCACATGGTTCAGGATTTGCCTGATGATCACATGGTTCAGGATAACACTGATGACCACCTGGTTCAGGGTTATATTGATGATCACCTGGTTCACGGTTAGATTGATGATCACATGGTTCAGGATTTGCCTGATGATCACATGGTTCAGGATTACACTGATGACCACCTGGTTAAGGGTTATATTGATGATCACCTGGTTCACGGTTAGATTGATGATCACATGGTTCTGGGTTGGATTGATGATCACCTTGTTCAGGGTTAGACTGATGATCACCTGTTTAAGGGTTATATTGATGATCACCTTGTTCACGGTTAGATTGATGATCACATGGTTCAGGGTTACATTGATGATAACATGGTTCAGGATTTGCCTGATGATCACATGGTTCAGGATTACACTGATGACCACCTGGTTAAGGGTTATATTGATGATCACCTGGTTCACGGTTAGATTGATGATCACATGGTTCAGGATTTGCCTGATGATCACATGGTTCAGGATTACACTGATGACCACCTGGTTAAGGGTTATATTGATGATCACCTGGTTCACGGTTAGATTGATGATCACATGGTTAAGGGTTACATTGATGATCACATGGTTCAGGATTTGCCTGATGATCACATGGTTCAGGATTACACTGATGACCACCTGGTTAAGGGTTATATTGATGATCACCTGGTTCACGGTTAGATTGATGATCACATGGTTCAGGATTTGCCTGATGATCACATGGTTCAGGATTACACTGATGACCACCTGGTTAAGGGTTATATTGATGATCACCTGGTTCACGGTTAGATTGATGATCACATGGTTCAGGGTTGGATTGATGATCATATGGTTCAAGATTAGACTGAGAATCACCTGGTTCACGGTTAGATTGATCATATGGCTCAGGGTTAGACTCATGATCAACTGGTTAAGGATTATATTGATGATCACCTGGTTGACGGTTACATTGATGATCACATGGTTCAGGGTTGGATTGATGATCACATGGTTCAGGATTAGACTGATGATCACCTCGTTAAGGCTTATATTGATGATCACCTGGTTCACGGTTAGATTGATGATCACCTGGTTCACGGTTAGATTGAGGATCACATGGTTCAGGGTTGGATTGATGATCACCTGGTTCAGGGTTAGACTGATGATCTCCTGTTTAAGGGTTATATTGATAATCACCTTGTTCACGGTTAGATTGATGATCACATGGTTCAGGGTTACATTGATGATCACATGGTTCAGGATTTGCCTGATGATCACATGGTTCAGGGTTGGATTGATCACATGGTTCAGGGTTGGATTGATGATCATATGGTTCAGGGTTAGACTCATGATCACCTGGTTAAGGGTTATATAGATGATCACCTGGTTCACGGTTACATTGATGATCACATGGTTAGGGTTAGGGTTAGGGGTTAGGGGTTAGGGTTAGGGGTTAGGGTTAGGGGTTAGGGGTTAGGGGTTAGGGTTAAGGGTTAGGGGTTGGGGTTAGGGTTAGGGTTAGGGGTTAGGGTTAGGGTTAGGGGTTAGGGGTTAGGTTAGGGTTAGGGTTAGGGGTAGGTTAGGGTTAGGGTAGGGTTAGGGTTAGGGTTAGGGTTAGTGTGGGTAGGGTTTTGACCCTGTCGGGGTCCAGAAAGAAATTGCTGGCCCCTCCGGGGTACAGGGGGTGCACGGTCCTCTCGATCGCTGTACTCGTACAGTCTCCCAGTGTCGGTGGGACGTGGGTTACGGCAACGTTTGCCGTACCTCACAACAGTCCAATTTTCATGGAGCATTTTGGTTTTATTTAGATAATTTATGTACAGTGGAACGTTAAATTAAAGAGTAGCTAAAAGAAGGACTAGATGAATCTAAGATAAAGAAATTCCAAAAAAAAATTTTTGGATCGGGGGATTCAAATAAAGTAACAAAATGTGCTGTAGATCTAGATCAGGTGCCCTGTCGCGACGTTACGAACTTAATCGTTCTTCATCAGGCTTAGGGCACTAGGTAGTATTTTTGAGTTTTTGTACTCACCAGCTTGGCAGAGAGTCTCAGTGCGCGTTGGAATCCTCACAAGGAGAAGGCTGACTGGCCGCTGTTTCCTGGTTTAATAGGGGTGTGGGCGGTCCTTTTTCCTTTTGTTTCTTTGTTCCTCTGGTCAGTGATCTTCCCTGGTGATTGAGGGTCGTTGTTGTTTTTATGTCCCCACAGTAGCAGTCTTCTTTGTTTAGTATTTAGATTAGGGCTACTGTTGTTTTGGCCACAACAATGTCATGGTTAGGATTTTGGTGGGGCTATTTTGGTGTCTATGGGGCTATCTAGGTTGAATGGGAGGGGTGGGTTTGTTTGAATGATAACGACTTGGCCAATCTAGAGTTTTGCATGAACCAGATAATCCCGCAGATTTCTTTGTCTACCATAGGATGAGATCATCCTATGGTTTGGTAGGATTCCTTTGTCTTCAATTAATTCCTTAAAATTGGCCTTGCAGCCTCTATGGAGGACAGTGGCCATAGTGGAATATTTTGAAATAAAAGGAATTATTTTTTTTTAGTGTTTTTAGGTCTTTTTTCTTCTTTCCCACTGAGAAATGCTTTGAGGCACTGTTTTAGGAAGGGCCTTGAGTATTGCCTGGCCCGTAGGGCCTTAAACAGTGTTTTTGTTGCCTCGAAAAAATCAGCTTCTTTTGTGCAGATTCTGTGGAACCGGGTTAATTGTGCTTTAACAATTCCGGCAAAAGTGTGCCTGGGATGTAAGCTGTTTTTAAATAGGAGTGCGTGGGTGTCAGTGGTCTTAAAATGTACTTTGACATCCAATTTTTTGGTTTGCAGGAAATCCGGGCCTTTATAAACTGTGGTGTCTAGGAAGTTAATCGACTGGTTGTCGATTTCAAATTTGAGTTTGATGGATGGATCAAAGGAGTTTAGAATATTGAAAAAATTTTCAAATTCTACCCTAGATCCCGTCCAGATACCCCATATATCATCCAGATATCTTAGGTAGTGTAAGGGCTTTTTTTCCAAATGTTTAAAAACCTCCTCCTCCCAGTTGGCCATGAAGATATTTGCGTAAGCCGGTGCAAATTTCTTCCCCATTGCTGTTCCTTTGATTTGTAAATAGTATTCCTCATTAAAGACAAAGTCGTTTCTAGTGAGGTTGATTTCCAGCAGTTGGAGCAGCTCCGTATCGGGACGTCCATCTTGAGGGTATTTTTGGAGGAATTTATTAACAGCAGCCATTCCAGTGACTGTATCTATATTGGTGTAGAGGCTGTCAACATCTAGAGAAAAGAAGATTGCATCTGGGGGGATGTCTAGCTGTTTAACTATGTCAATAAAGTGATATGTGTCTTTGACATAGGCCGGGTGTCGACTCGCTAGGGGATTTAAGTAGTGATCCAGGAATTGTGCTGTACGATAGGTCTCGCTTGAGCAGTCGGACACTATCGGTCTCCCCGGTGGCACCTGGAAGGGCACTGTCCACTTCTGTGGGTCCTTATGGATCTTGGGTAGTACATAAAATCTCCTTTCGCGAGGACGGGGGTCTCCCAGCAGATATTTCTTTTGCCTGGAATTGATTGTTCCTAGGTCTTGCAATTTATTTAGGATATTTCTGACCATCGGGATTGTATCCTGGTAGATTGGCCCTTGTAGTTTGCGGTAGTAAGTGGTGTCGTTCAATTGCCTTCTTGCCTCCAGTAAGTATTGGTCTCTTCCCATGATGACTACGGAGTTGCCTTTATCCGCTGGTTTTATGACGATGTCTTTCATATTTGCTAATTCTAATAGGGCATTTCTCTCTTCCTTGTTTAGGTTTGGCGTTTCTTTGATCCTCCTGTAGTTTTTGAAAAAGAAGTCCCACTCGTTGTCGATAATATTCGGGATGTCCAGTGGCAGGTCATGGAACGAAGGGCTCCAGGAGGATGGGCTTATGAATGGTAGAGGTCGCCTGTCCGGGGCGTTTTTGAAGAAGGTTGCCAATTTTAATCTTCTGTGATATTCAATTAAATCCGTTTGTAATTGTTGTTTTTGATTTTTAGTTGGTCCCAAGGCTGGGACAAATGTGAGCCCTCTGTTCAATAGGTCCTCCTGGGCTTTTGTTAGTTTGATTCCAGATGCCAGCACTAGGACATTTTTGGAAGCCGTGGAGTTGGTTTGTGTATCCCCCTGTCCAGTAGACTTTATTGGGGGAACAAGTTTAAAACCTGGGCCCAGTGTGTCAGCATATCCTTGGCTGTTGTCCTGGTCCAGTGTACGTTGTCTGCTTCCGTGTGAAACAGTGTTGTGTCCAGCTGGGGAAGGTATGGGATATTTTTTGCAACGTGGTCGTTGAGGGATTGCAAAAGGTCTTTCTCGGCCTGTGGCAGTTGTTTGGAAAAGTTTATTAGGGGTACCCAGATGTGGGCCCCCGGAAACTTGATTTTGGCTGCCTTGATTGCCGCGAGCATCTGTTTGATTGGAGTGAGTTTGGTCTTCTGTGTTCGGTTGTTTAGGCCAAAGGCCAAGATGACCTTCTCCACCTCTGTCGTCACTGATGCTTTTTCGACCAAATGCTGGGCGTGTTTGAAGTTGGCCCCTGGGTAGCTCTCTATCTGGATTCCTGAGTGTTGAAATTGGGGAATCCTGCCTAGGTTTGAGTCACCCATGATCAGGCATTTTGAGCGTACCTTTAAATCCCAAAACGCCATTTTTCTGAAGGTGTTGCTATGGATGTGCACCGAGGCATCCGGGTTAGGGTTAGGGTTAGGGCTGGGGTCAGTGGCTGTGATTAGTGGGGTCTCCTCCATTTCTGTCGGGGCACATTCGTGGACCTGGGCCGTGGTCGTGTTGGTGTCCTTTGGGTTCGGGTTCGGGTTCGGGTTAGGGTTAGGGTTAGCAGGTTGTGGGGTCGGGGTTTCCTTTGCAGGTGATTCCGACCCCTCGTTTTCAAGGAGGGACCTCAGAAATCTTGAATCCCACGATATGTAGGACAATGGTGGTGACTGAGGTGTATCGGATATTGTGTCCAGGAGGGGGCTGCTTTCTTGTATAACGCATCCCCTGGGTTTTCTTTGGGCTTTAGGTGGGGGTGGTGTGACGTGTTCGGACTCCAAGTGTCCTCGTGGAGCTTCTGATGAATCCGGCAGGGTTGGTTGCGGGGGGGAGGGTGCCTTTCTTGTGTTGTTTTTCCCATTATTTATAGTAGCCTGTTTGATTTTCCCACTGGCCACTATTACAGCTTCCGCCTGTTGGATCACTTCGTGTGTGATCCGTGTCAGGTTCTTCCTAGACCATCTGACAGCAACTTGGAAGGCCGCTTGCCAGTCAGGGCTGATGATGGCTGGAAGTTTTTCTACTTGTTCCTGCAGGCGGTTTTCATAATGATCCCTCAGAATGAGGAGGGTGGTGTATCCCCAGTTTTTAGCATTTCCCATGATGAGGTCCAGTGTGTCCGGTGTTGGGAGGGCAGGCTTAATCATTTTGGTGAGAATTCCCACCATGTTGTTGACCATCTTGGGTTCCGGTTTGCCTTCGGCGGGAGTTACATTATGCAGGTGGTGGACAAGTTTTACAATGCCATAGAATGTACGGACCAGGGCTCCAAAGGCCGGGTCAGCCGGCCTCTGGTCAACCCTATTGCCGGCCGCAGGTTGCCTGGCAGGGCCTCGGACTACCTGGGCATACGTTTTTGGCTTTGGACGACTGTAGCGGGTCGGTGCGGACGAGGGAGCTGGCCGCGAGTTGGTGTGGGTAGGGTTTTGACCCTGTCGGGGTCCAGAAAGAAATTGCTGGCCCCTCCGGGGTACAGGGGGTGCACGGTCCTCTCGATCGCTGTACTCGTACAGTCTCCCAGTGTCGGTGGGACGTGGGTTACGGCAACGTTTGCCGTACCTCACAACAGTCCAATTTTCATGGAGCATTTTGGTTTTATTTAGATCATTTATGTACAGTGGAACGTTAAACTAAAGAGTAGCTAAAAGAAGGACTAGATGAATCTAAGATAAAGAAATTCCAAAAAAAAATTTTTTTGGATCGGGGGATTCAAATATAGTAACAAAATGTGCTGTAGATCTAGATCAGGTGCCCTGTCGCGACGTTTCGAACTTAATCGTTCTTCATCAGGCTTAGGGCACTAGGTAGTATTTTTGAGTTTTTGTACTCACCAGCTTGGCAGAGAGTCTCAGTGCGCGTTGGAATCCTCACAAGGAGAAGGCTGACTGGCCGCTGTTTCCTGGTTTAATAGGGGTGTGGGCGGTCCTTTTTCCTTTTGTTTCTTTGTTCCTCTGGTCAGTGATCTTCCCTGGTGATTGAGGGTCGTTGTTGTTTTTATGTCCCCACAGTAGCAGTCTTCTTTGTTTAGTATTTAGATTAGGGCTACTGTTGTTTTGGCCACAACAATGTTATGGTTAGGATTTTGGTGGGGCTATTTTGGTGTCTATGGGGCTATCTAGGTTGAATGGGAGGGGTGGGTTTGTTTGAATGATAACGACTTGGCCAATCTAGAGTTTTGCATGAACCAGATAATCCCGCAGATTTCTTTGTCTACCATAGGATGAGATCATCCTATGGTTTGGTAGGATTCCTTTGTCTTCAATTAATTCCTTAAAATTGGCCTTGCAGCCTCTATGGAGGACAGTGGCCATAGTGGAATATTTTGAAATAAAAGGAATTATTTTTTTTTAGTGTTTTTAGGTCTTTTTTCTTCTTTCCCACTGAGAAATGCTTTGAGGCACTGTTTTAGGAAGGGCCTTGAGTATTGCCTGGCCCGTAGGGCCTTAAACAGTGTTTTTGTTGCCTCGAAAAAATCAGCTTCTTTTGTGCAGATTCTGTGGAACCGGGTTAATTGTGCTTTAACAATTCCGGCAAAAGTGTGCCTGGGATGTAAGCTGTTTTTAAATAGGAGTGCGTGGGTGTCAGTGGTCTTAAAATGTACTTTGACATCCAATTTTTTGGTTTGCAGGAAATCCGGGCCTTTATAAACTGTGGTGTCTAGGAAGTTAATCGACTGGTTGTCGATTTCAAATTTGAGTTTGATGGATGGATCAAAGGAGTTTAGAATATTGAAAAAATTTTCAAATTCTACCCTAGATCCCGTCCAGATACCCCATATATCATCCAGATATCTTAGGTAGTGTAAGGGCTTTTTTTCCAAATGTTTAAAAACCTCCTCCTCCCAGTTGGCCATGAAGATATTTGCGTAAGCCGGTGCAAATTTCTTCCCCATTGCTGTTCCTTTGATTTGTAAATAGTATTCCTCATTAAAGACAAAGTCGTTTCTAGTGAGGTTGATTTCCAGCAGTTGGAGCAGCTCCGTATCGGGACGTCCATCTTGAGGGTATTTTTGGAGGAATTTATTAACAGCAGCCATTCCAGTGACTGTATCTATATTGGTGTAGAGGCTGTCAACATCTAGAGAAAAGAAGATTGCATCTGGGGGGATGTCTAGCTGTTTAACTATGTCAATAAAGTGATATGTGTCTTTGACATAGGCCGGGTGTCGACTCGCTAGGGGATTTAAGTAGTGATCCAGGAATTGTGCTGTACGATAGGTCTCGCTTGAGCAGTCGGACACTATCGGTCTCCCCGGTGGCACCTGGAAGGGCACTGTCCACTTCTGTGGGTCCTTATGGATCTTGGGTAGTACATAAAATCTCCTTTCGCGAGGACGGGGGTCTCCCAGCAGATATTTCTTTTGCCTGGAATTGATTGTTCCTAGGTCTTGCAATTTATTTAGGATATTTCTGACCATCGGGATTGTATCCTGGTAGATTGGCCCTTGTAGTTTGCGGTAGTAAGTGGTGTCGTTCAATTGCCTTCTTGCCTCCAGTAAGTATTGGTCTCTTCCCATGATGACTACGGAGTTGCCTTTATCCGCTGGTTTTATGACGATGTCTTTCATATTTGCTAATTCTAATAGGGCATTTCTCTCTTCCTTGTTTAGGTTTGGCGTTTCTTTGATCCTCCTGTAGTTTTTGAAAAAGAAGTCCCAGTCTTTGTCGATAATATTCGGGATGTCCAGTGGCAGGTCATGGAACGAAGGGCTCCAGGAGGATGGGCTTATGAATGGTAGAGGTCGCCTGTCCGGGGCGTTTTTGAAGAAGGTTGCCAATTTTAATCTTCTGTGATATTCAATTAAATCCGTTTGTAATTGTTGTTTTTGATTTTTAGTTGGTCCCAAGGCTGGGACAAATGTGAGCCCTCTGTTCAATAGGTCCTCCTGGGCTTTTGTTAGTTTGATTCCAGATGCCAGCACTAGGACATTTTTGGAAGCCGTGGAGTTGGTTTGTGTATCCCCCTGTCCAGTAGACTTTATTGGGGGAACAAGTTTAAAACCTGGGCCCAGTGTGTCAGCATATCCTTGGCTGTTGTCCTGGTCCAGTGTACGTTGTCTGCTTCCGTGTGAAACAGTGTTGTGTCCAGCTGGGGAAGGTATGGAATATTTTTTGCAACGTGGTCGTTGAGGGATTGCAAAAGGTCTTTCTCGGCCTGTGGCAGTTGTTTGGAAAAGTTTATTAGGGGTACCCAGATGTGGGCCCCCGGAAACTTGATTTTGGCTGCCTTGATTGCCGCGAGCATCTGTTTGATTGGAGTGAGTTTGGTCTTCTGTGTTCGGTTGTTTAGGCCAAAGGCCAAGATGACCTTCTCCACCTCTGTCGTCACTGATGCTTTTTCGACCAAATGCTGGGCGTGTTTGAAGTTGGCCCCTGGGTAGCTCTCTATCTGGATTCCTGGGTGTTGAAATTGGGGAATCCTGCCTAGGTTTGAGTCACCCATGATCAGGCATTTTGAGCGTACCTTTAAATCCCAAAACGCCATTTTTCTGAAGGTGTTGCTATGGATGTGCACCGAGGCATCCGGGTTAGGGTTAGGGTTAGGGCTGGGGTCAGTGGCTGTGATTAGTGGGGTCTCCTCCATTTCTGTCGGGGCACATTCGTGGACCTGGGCCGTGGTCGTGTTGGTGTCCTTTGGGTTCGGGTTCGGGTTCGGGTTAGCAGGTTGTGGGGTCGGGGTTTCCTTTTGCAGGTGATTCCGACCCCTCGTTTTCAAGGAGGGACCTCAGAAATCTTGAATCCCACGATATGTAGGACAATGGTGGTGACTGAGGTGTATCGGATATTGTGTCCAGGAGGGGGCTGCTTTCTTGTATAACGCATCCCCTGGGTTTTCTTTGGGCTTTAGGTGGGGGTGGTGTGACGTGTTCGGACTCCAAGTGTCCTCGTGGAGCTTCTGATGAATCCGGCAGGGTTGGTTGCGGGGGGGGAGGGTGCCTTTCTTGTGTTGTTTTTCCCATTATTTATAGTAGCCTGTTTGATTTTCCCACTGGCCACTATTACAGCTTCCGCCTGTTGGATCACTTCGTGGGTGATCCGTGTCAGGTTCTTCCTAGACCATCTGACAGCAACTTGGAAGGCCGCTTGCCAGTCAGGGCTGAGGATGGCTGGAAGTTTTTCTACTTGTTCCTGCAGGCGGTTTTCATAATGATCCCTCAGAGTGAGGAGGGTGGTGTATCCCCAGTTTTTAGCATTTCCCATGATGAGGTCCAGTGTGTCCGGTGTTGGGAGGGCAGGCTTAATCATTTTGGTGAGAATTCCCACCATGTTGTTGACCATCTTGGGTTCCGGTTTGCCTTCGGCGGGAGTTACATTATGCAGGTGGTGGACAAGTTTTACAATGCCATAGAATGTACGGACCAGGGCTCCAAAGGCCGGGTCAGCCGGCCTCTGGTCAACCCTATTGCCGGCCGCAGGTTGCCTGGCTGGGCCTCGGACTACCTGGGCATACGTTTTTGGCTTTGGACGACTGTAGCGGGTCGGTGCGGACGAGGGAGCTGGCCGCGAGTTGGTGTGGGTAGGGTTTTGACCCTGTCGGGGTCCAGAAAGAAATTGCTGGCCCCTCCGGGGTACAGGGGGTGCACGGTCCTCTCGATCGCTGTACTCGTACAGTCTCCCAGTGTCGGTGGGACGTGGGTTACGGCAACGTTTGCCGTACCTCACAACAGTCCAATTTTCATGGAGCATTTTGGTTTTATTTAGATAATTTATGTACAGTGGAACGTTAAACTAAAGAGTAGCTAAAAGAAGGACTAGATGAATCTAAGATAAAGAAATTCCAATAAAAAATTTTTTGGATCGGGGGATTCAAATAAAGTAACAAAATGTGCTGTAGATCTAGATCAGGTGCCCTGTCGCGACGTTTCGAACTTAATCGTTCTTCATCAGGCTTAGGGCACTAGGTAGTATTTTTGAGTTTTTGTACTCACCAGCTTGGCAGAGAGTCTCAGTGCGCGTTGGAATCCTCACAAGGAGAAGGCTGACTGGCCGCTGTTTCCTGGTTTAATAGGGGTGTGGGCGGTCCTTTTTCCTTTTGTTTCTTTGTTCCTCTGGTCAGTGATCTTCCCTGGTGATTGAGGGTCGTTGTTGTTTTTATGTCCCCACAGTAGCAGTCTTCTTTGTTTAGTATTTAGATTAGGGCTACCGTTGTTTTGGCCACAACAATGTTATGGTTAGGATTTTGGTGGGGCTATTTTGGTGTCTATGGGGCTATCTAGGTTGAATGGGAGGGGTGGGTTTGTTTGAATGATAACGACTTGGCCAATCTAGAGTTTTGCATGAACCAGATAATCCCGCAGATTTCTTTGTCTACCATAGGATGAGATCATCCTATGGTTTGGTAGGATTCCTTTGTCTTCAATTAATTCCTTAAAATTGGCCTTGCAGCCTCTATGGAGGACAGTGGCCATAGTGGAATATTTTGAAATAAAAGGAATTATTTTTTTTAGTGTTTTTAGGTCTTTTTTCTTCTTTCCCACTGAGAAATGCTTTGAGGCACTGTTTTAGGAAGGGCCTTGAGTATTGCCTGGCCCGTAGGGCCTTAAACAGTGTTTTTGTTGCCTCGAAAAAATCAGCTTCTTTTGTGCAGATTCTGTGGAACCGGGTTAATTGTGCTTTAACAATTCCGGCAAAAGTGTGCCTGGGATGTAAGCTGTTTTTAAATAGGAGTGCGTGGGTGTCAGTGGTCTTAAAATGTACTTTGACATCCAATTTTTTGGTTTGCAGGAAATCCGGGCCTTTATAAACTGTGGTGTCTAGGAAGTTAATCGACTGGTTGTCGATTTCAAATTTGAGTTTGATGGATGGATCAAAGGAGTTTAGAATATTGAAAAAATTTTCAAATTCTACCCTAGATCCCGTCCAGATACCCCATATATCATCCAGATATCTTAGGTAGTGTAAGGGCTTTTTTTCCAAATGTTTAAAAACCTCCTCCTCCCAGTTGGCCATGAAGATATTTGCGTAAGCCGGTGCAAATTTCTTCCCCATTGCTGTTCCTTTGATTTGTAAATAGTATTCCTCATTAAAGACAAAGTCGTTTCTAGTGAGGTTGATTTCCAGCAGTTGGAGCAGCTCCGTATCGGGACGTCCATCTTGAGGGTATTTTTGGAGGAATTTATTAACAGCAGCCATTCCAGTGACTGTATCTATATTGGTGTAGAGGCTGTCAACATCTAGAGAAAAGAAGATTGCATCTGGGGGGATGTCTAGCTGTTTAACTATGTCAATAAAGTGATATGTGTCTTTGACATAGGCCGGGTGTCGACTCGCTAGGGGATTTAAGTAGTGATCCAGGAATTGTGCTGTACGATAGGTCTCGCTTGAGCAGTCGGACACTATCGGTCTCCCCGGTGGCACCTGGAAGGGCACTGTCCACTTCTGTGGGTCCTTATGGATCTTGGGTAGTACATAAAATCTCCTTTCGCGAGGACGGGGGTCTCCCAGCAGATATTTCTTTTGCCTGGAATTGATTGTTCCTAGGTCTTGCAATTTATTTAGGATATTTCTGACCATCGGGATTGTATCCTGGTAGATTGGCCCTTGTAGTTTGCGGTAGTAAGTGGTGTCGTTCAATTGCCTTCTTGCCTCCAGTAAGTATTGGTCTCTTCCCATGATGACTACGGAGTTGCCTTTATCCGCTGGTTTTATGACGATGTCTTTCATATTTGCTAATTCTAATAGGGCATTTCTCTCTTCCTTGTTTAGGTTTGGCGTTTCTTTGATCCTCCTGTAGTTTTTGAAAAAGAAGTCCCAGTCTTTGTCGATAATATTCGGGATGTCCAGTGGCAGGTCATGGAACGAAGGGCTCCAGGAGGATGGGCTTATGAATGGTAGAGGTCGCCTGTCCGGGGCGTTTTTGAAGAAGGTTGCCAATTTTAATCTTCTGTGATATTCAATTAAATCCGTTTGTAATTGTTGTTTTTGATTTTTAGTTGGTCCCAAGGCTGGGACAAATGTGAGCCCTCTGTTCAATAGGTCCTCCTGGGCTTTTGTTAGTTTGATTCCAGATGCCAGCACTAGGACATTTTTGGAAGCCGTGGAGTTGGTTTGTGTATCCCCCTGTCCAGTAGACTTTATTGGGGGAACAAGTTTAAAACCTGGGCCCAGTGTGTCAGCATATCCTTGGCTGTTGTCCTGGTCCAGTGTACGTTGTCTGCTTCCGTGTGAAACAGTGTTGTGTCCAGCTGGGGAAGGTATGGAATATTTTTTGCAACGTGGTCGTTGAGGGATTGCAAAAGGTCTTTCTCGGCCTGTGGCAGTTGTTTGGAAAAGTTTATTAGGGGTACCCAGATGTGGGCCCCCGGAAACTTGATTTTGGCTGCCTTGATTGCCGCGAGCATCTGTTTGATTGGAGTGAGTTTGGTCTTCTGTGTTCGGTTGTTTAGGCCAAAGGCCAAGATGACCTTCTCCACCTCTGTCGTCACTGATGCTTTTTCGACCAAATGCTGGGCGTGTTTGAAGTTGGCCCCTGGGTAGCTCTGTATCTGGATTCCTGGGTGTTGAAATTGGGGAATCCTGCCTAGGTTTGAGTCACCCATGATCAGGCATTTTGAGCGTACCTTTAAATCCCAAAACGCCATTTTTCTGAAGGTGTTGCTATGGATGTGCACCGAGGCATCCGGGTTAGGGTTAGGGTTAGGGCTGGGGTCAGTGGCTGTGATTAGTGGGGTCTCCTCCATTTCTGTCGGGGCACATTCGTGGACCTGGGCCGTGGTCGTGTTGGTGTCCTTTGGGTTCGGGTTCGGGTTCGGGTTAGGGTTAGGGTTAGCAGGTTGTGGGGTCGGGGTTTCCTTTGCAGGTGATTCCGACCCCTCGTTTTCAAGGATGGACCTCAGAAATCTTGAATCCCACGATATGTAGGACAATGGTGGTGACTGAGGTGTATCGGATATTGTGTCCAGGAGGGGGCTGCTTTCTTGTATAACGCATCCCCTGGGTTTTCTTTGGGCTTTAGGTGGGGGTGGTGTGACGTGTTCGGACTCCAAGTGTCCTCGTGGAGCTTCTGATGAATCCGGCAGGGTTGGTTGCGGGGGGGAGGGTGCCTTTCTTGTGTTGTTTTTCCCATTATTTATAGTAGCCTGTTTGATTTTCCCACTGGCCACTATTACAGCTTCCGCCTGTTGGATCACTTCGTGTGTGATCCGTGTCAGGTTCTTCCTAGACCATCTGACAGCAACTTGGAAGGCCGCTTGCCAGTCAGGGCTGAGGATGGCTGGAAGTTTTTCTACTTGTTCCTGCAGGCGGTTTTCATAATGATCCCTCAGAATGAGGAGGGTGGTGTATCCCCAGTTTTTAGCATTTCCCATGATGAGGTCCAGTGTGTCCGGTGTTGGGAGGGCAGGCTTAATCATTTTGGTGAGAATTCCCACCATGTTGTTGACCATCTTGGGTTCCGGTTTGCCTTCGGCGGGAGTTACATTATGCAGGTGGTGGACAAGTTTTACAATGCCATAGAATGTACGGACCAGGGCTCCAAAGGCCGGGTCAGCCGGCCTCTGGTCAACCCTATTGCCGGCCGCAGGTTGCCTGGCTGGGCCTCGGACTACCTGGGCATACGTTTTTGGCTTTGGACGACTGTAGCGGGTCGGTGCGGACGAGGGAGCTGGCCGCGAGTTGGTGTGGGTAGGGTTTTGACCCTGTCGGGGTCCAGAAAGAAATTGCTGGCCCCTCCGGGGTACAGGGGGTGCACGGTCCTCTCGATCGCTGTACTCGTACAGTCTCCCAGTGTCGGTGGGACGTGGGTTACGGCAACGTTTGCCGTACCTCACAACAGTCCAATTTTCATGGAGCATTTTGGTTTTATTTAGATCATTTATGTACAGTGGAACGTTAAACTAAAGAGTAGCTAAAAGAAGGACTAGATGAATCTAAGATAAAGAAATTCCAAAAAAAAAATTTTTGGATCGGGGGATTCAAATAAAGTAACAAAATGTGCTGTAGATCTAGATCAGGTGCCCTGTCGCGACGTTTCGAACTTAATCGTTCTTCATCAGGCTTAGGGCACTAGGTAGTATTTTTGAGTTTTTGTACTCACCAGCTTGGCAGAGAGTCTCAGTGCGCGTTGGAATCCTCACAAGGAGAAGGCTGACTGGCCGCTGTTTCCTGGTTTAATAGGGGTGTGGGCGGTCCTTTTTCCTTTTGTTTCTTTGTTCCTCTGGTCAGTGATCTTCCCTGGTGATTGAGGGTCGTTGTTGTTTTTATGTCCCCACAGTAGCAGTCTTCTTTGTTTAGTATTTAGATTAGGGCTACTGTTGTTTTGGCCACAACAATGTTATGGTTAGGATTTTGGTGGGGCTATTTTGGTGTCTATGGGGCTATCTAGGTTGAATGGGAGGGGTGGGTTTGTTTGAATGATAACGACTTGGCCAATCTAGAGTTTTGCATGAACCAGATAATCCCGCAGATTTCTTTGTCTACCATAGGATGAGATCATCCTATGGTTTGGTAGGATTCCTTTGTCTTCAATTAATTCCTTAAAATTGGCCTTGCAGCCTCTATGGAGGACAGTGGCCATAGTGGAATATTTTGAAATAAAAGGAATTATTTTTTTTTAGTGTTTTTAGGTCTTTTTTCTTCTTTCCCACTGAGAAATGCTTTGAGGCACTGTTTTAGGAAGGGCCTTGAGTATTGCCTGGCCTGTAGGGCCTTAAACAGTGTTTTTGTTGCCTCGAAAAAATCAGCTTCTTTTGTGCAGATTCTGTGGAACCGGGTTAATTGTGCTTTAACAATTCCGGCAAAAGTGTGCCTGGGATGTAAGCTGTTTTTAAATAGGAGTGCGTGGGTGTCAGTGGTCTTAAAATGTACTTTGACATCCAATTTTTTGGTTTGCAGGAAATCCGGGCCTTTATAAACTGTGGTGTCTAGGAAGTTAATCGACTGGTTGTCAATTTCAAATTTGAGTTTGATGGATGGATCAAAGGAGTTTAGAATATTGAAAAAATTTTCAAATTCTACCCTAGATCCCGTCCAGATACCCCATATATCATCCAGATATCTTAGGTAGTGTAAGGGCTTTTTTTCCAAATGTTTAAAAACCTCCTCCTCCCAGTTGGCCATGAAGATATTTGCGTAAGCCGGTGCAAATTTCTTCCCCATTGCTGTTCCTTTGATTTGTAAATAGTATTCCTCATTAAAGACAAAGTCGTTTCTAGTGAGGTTGATTTCCAGCAGTTGGAGCAGCTCCGTATCGGGACGTCCATCTTGAGGGTATTTTTGGAGGAATTTATTAACAGCAGCCATTCCAGTGACTGTATCTATATTGGTGTAGAGGCTGTCAACATCTAGAGAAAAGAAGATTGCATCTGGGGGGATGTCTAGCTGTTTAACTATGTCAATAAAGTGATATGTGTCTTTGACATAGGCCGGGTGTCGACTCGCTAGGGGATTTAAGTAGTGATCCAGGAATTGTGCTGTACGATAGGTCTCGCTTGAGCAGTCGGACACTATCGGTCTCCCCGGTGGCACCTGGAAGGGCACTGTCCACTTCTGTGGGTCCTTATGGATCTTGGGTAGTACATAAAATCTCCTTTCGCGAGGACGGGGGTCTCCCAGCAGATATTTCTTTTGCCTGGAATTGATTGTTCCTAGGTCTTGCAATTTATTTAGGATATTTCTGACCATCGGGATTGTATCCTGGTAGATTGGCCCTTGTAGTTTGCGGTAGTAAGTGGTGTCGTTCAATTGCCTTCTTGCCTCCAGTAAGTATTGGTCTCTTCCCATGATGACTACGGAGTTGCCTTTATCCGCTGGTTTTATGACGATGTCTTTCATATTTGCTAATTCTAATAGGGCATTTCTCTCTTCCTTGTTTAGGTTTGGCGTTTCTTTGATCCTCCTGTAGTTTTTGAAAAAGAAGTCCCAGTCTTTGTCGATAATATTCGGGATGTCCAGTGGCAGGTCATGGAACGAAGGGCTCCAGGAGGATGGGCTTATGAATGGTAGAGGTCGCCTGTCCGGGGCGTTTTTGAAGAAGGTTGCCAATTTTAATCTTCTGTGATATTCAATTAAATCCGTTTGTAATTGTTGTTTTTGATTTTTAGTTGGTCCCAAGGCTGGGACAAATGTGAGCCCTCTGTTCAATAGGTCCTCCTGGGCTTTTGTTAGTTTGATTCCAGATGCCAGCACTAGGACATTTTTGGAAGCCGTGGAGTTGGTTTGTGTATCCCCCTGTCCAGTAGACTTTATTGGGGGAACAAGTTTAAAACCTGGGCCCAGTGTGTCAGCATATCCTTGGCTGTTGTCCTGGTCCAGTGTACGTTGTCTGCTTCCGTGTGAAACAGTGTTGTGTCCAGCTGGGGAAGGTATGGGATATTTTTTGCAACGTGGTCGTTGAGGGATTGCAAAAGGTCTTTCTCGGCCTGTGGCAGTTGTTTGGAAAAGTTTATTAGGGGTACCCAGATGTGGGCCCCCGGAAACTTGATTTTGGCTGCCTTGATTGCCGCGAGCATCTGTTTGATTGGAGTGAGTTTGGTCTTCTGTGTTCGGTTGTTTAGGCCAAAGGCCAAGATGACCTTCTCCACCTCTGTCGTCACTGATGCTTTTTCGACCAAATGCTGGGCGTGTTTGAAGTTGGCCCCTGGGTAGCTCTCTATCTGGATTCCTGAGTGTTGAAATTGGGGAATCCTGCCTAGGTTTGAGTCACCCATGATCAGGCATTTTGAGCGTACCTTTAAATCCCAAAACGCCATTTTTCTGAAGGTGTTGCTATGGATGTGCACCGAGGCATCCGGGTTAGGGTTAGGGTTAGGGCTGGGGTCAGTGGCTGTGATTAGTGGGGTCTCCTCCATTTCTGTCGGGGCACATTCGTGGACCTGGGCCGTGGTCGTGTTGGTGTCCTTTGGGTTCGGGTTCGGGTTCGGGTTAGGGTTAGGGTTAGCAGGTTGTGGGGTCGGGGTTTCCTTTGCAGGTGATTCCGACCCCTCGTTTTCAAGGAGGGACCTCAGAAATCTTGAATCCCACGATATGTAGGACAATGGTGGTGACTGAGGTGTATCGGATATTGTGTCCAGGAGGGGGCTGCTTTCTTGTATAACGCATCCCCTGGGTTTTCTTTGGGCTTTAGGTGGGGGTGGTGTGACGTGTTCGGACTCCAAGTGTCCTCGTGGAGCTTCTGATGAATCCGGCAGGGTTGGTTGCGGGGGGGAGGGTGCCTTTCTTGTGTTGTTTTTCCCATTATTTATAGTAGCCTGTTTGATTTTCCCACTGGCCACTATTACAGCTTCCGCCTGTTGGATCACTTCGTGTGTGATCCGTGTCAGGTTCTTCCTAGACCATCTGACAGCAACTTGGAAGGCCGCTTGCCAGTCAGGGCTGATGATGGCTGGAAGTTTTTCTACTTGTTCCTGCAGGCGGTTTTCATAATGATCCCTCAGAATGAGGAGGGTGGTGTATCCCCAGTTTTTAGCATTTCCCATGATGAGGTCCAGTGTGTCCGGTGTTGGGAGGGCAGGCTTAATCATTTTGGTGAGAATTCCCACCATGTTGTTGACCATCTTGGGTTCCGGTTTGCCTTCGGCGGGAGTTACATTATGCAGGTGGTGGACAAGTTTTACAATGCCATAGAATGTACGGACCAGGGCTCCAAAGGCCGGGTCAGCCGGCCTCTGGTCAACCCTATTGCCGGCCGCAGGTTGCCTGGCAGGGCCTCGGACTACCTGGGCATACGTTTTTGGCTTTGGACGACTGTAGCGGGTCGGTGCGGACGAGGGAGCTGGCCGCGAGTTGGTGTGGGTAGGGTTTTGACCCTGTCGGGGTCCAGAAAGAAATTGCTGGCCCCTCCGGGGTACAGGGGGTGCACGGTCCTCTCGATCGCTGTACTCGTACAGTCTCCCAGTGTCGGTGGGACGTGGGTTACGGCAACGTTTGCCGTACCTCACAACAGTCCAATTTTCATGGAGCATTTTGGTTTTATTTAGATAATTTATGTACAGTGGAACGTTAAACTAAAGAGTAGCTAAAAGAAGGACTAGATGAATCTAAGATAAAGAAATTCCAAAAAAAAATTTTTTTGGATCGGGGGATTCAAATATAGTAACAAAATGTGCTGTAGATCTAGATCAGGTGCCCTGTCGCGACGTTTCGAACTTAATCGTTCTTCATCAGGCTTAGGGCACTAGGTAGTATTTTTGAGTTTTTGTACTCACCAGCTTGGCAGAGAGTCTCAGTGCGCGTTGGAATCCTCACAAGGAGAAGGCTGACTGGCCGCTGTTTCCTGGTTTAATAGGGGTGTGGGCGGTCCTTTTTCCTTTTGTTTCTTTGTTCCTCTGGTCAGTGATCTTCCCTGGTGATTGAGGGTCGTTGTTGTTTTTATGTCCCCACAGTAGCAGTCTTCTTTGTTTAGTATTTAGATTAGGGCTACTGTTGTTTTGGCCACAACAATGTTATGGTTAGGATTTTGGTGGGGCTATTTTGGTGTCTATGGGGCTATCTAGGTTGAATGGGAGGGGTGGGTTTGTTTGAATGATAACGACTTGGCCAATCTAGAGTTTTGCATGAACCAGATAATCCCGCAGATTTCTTTGTCTACCATAGGATGAGATCATCCTATGGTTTGGTAGGATTCCTTTGTCTTCAATTAATTCCTTAAAATTGGCCTTGCAGCCTCTATGGAGGACAGTGGCCATAGTGGAATATTTTGAAATAAAAGGAATTATTTTTTTTTAGTGTTTTTAGGTCTTTTTTCTTCTTTCCCACTGAGAAATGCTTTGAGGCACTGTTTTAGGAAGGGCCTTGAGTATTGCCTGGCCCGTAGGGCCTTAAACAGTGTTTTTGTTGCCTCGAAAAAATCAGCTTCTTTTGTGCAGATTCTGTGGAACCGGGTTAATTGTGCTTTAACAATTCCGGCAAAAGTGTGCCTGGGATGTAAGCTGTTTTTAAATAGGAGTGCGTGGGTGTCAGTGGTCTTAAAATGTACTTTGACATCCAATTTTTTGGTTTGCAGGAAATCCGGGCCTTTATAAACTGTGGTGTCTAGGAAGTTAATCGACTGGTTGTCGATTTCAAATTTGAGTTTGATGGATGGATCAAAGGAGTTTAGAATATTGAAAAAAATTTCAAATTCTACCCTAGATCCCGTCCAGATACCCCATATATCATCCAGATATCTTAGGTAGTGTAAGGGCTTTTTTTCCAAATGTTTAAAAACCTCCTCCTCCCAGTTGGCCATGAAGATATTTGCGTAAGCCGGTGCAAATTTCTTCCCCATTGCTGTTCCTTTGATTTGTAAATAGTATTCCTCATTAAAGACAAAGTCGTTTCTAGTGAGGTTGATTTCCAGCAGTTGGAGCAGCTCCGTATCGGGACGTCCATCTTGAGGGTATTTTTGGAGGAATTTATTAACAGCAGCCATTCCAGTGACTGTATCTATATTGGTGTAGAGGCTGTCAACATCTAGAGAAAAGAAGATTGCATCTGGGGGGATGTCTAGCTGTTTAACTATGTCAATAAAGTGATATGTGTCTTTGACATAGGCCGGGTGTCGACTCGCTAGGGGATTTAAGTAGTGATCCAGGAATTGTGCTGTACGATAGGTCTCGCTTGAGCAGTCGGACACTATCGGTCTCCCCGGTGGCACCTGGAAGGGCACTGTCCACTTCTGTGGGTCCTTATGGATCTTGGGTAGTACATAAAATCTCCTTTCGCGAGGACGGGGGTCTCCCAGCAGATATTTCTTTTGCCTGGAATTGATTGTTCCTAGGTCTTGCAATTTATTTAGGATATTTCTGACCATCGGGATTGTATCCTGGTAGATTGGCCCTTGTAGTTTGCGGTAGTAAGTGGTGTCGTTCAATTGCCTTCTTGCCTCCAGTAAGTATTGGTCTCTTCCCATGATGACTACGGAGTTGCCTTTATCCGCTGGTTTTATGACGATGTCTTTCATATTTGCTAATTCTAATAGGGCATTTCTCTCTTCCTTGTTTAGGTTTGGCGTTTCTTTGATCCTCCTGTAGTTTTTGAAAAAGAAGTCCCAGTCTTTGTCGATAATATTCGGGATGTCCAGTGGCAGGTCATGGAACGAAGGGCTCCAGGAGGATGGGCTTATGAATGGTAGAGGTCGCCTGCCCGGGGCGTTTTTGAAGAAGGTTGCCAATTTTAATCTTCTGTGATATTCAATTAAATCCGTTTGTAATTGTTGTTTTTGATTTTTAGTTGGTCCCAAGGCTGGGACAAATGTGAGCCCTCTGTTCAATAGGTCCTCCTGGGCTTTTGTTAGTTTGATTCCAGATGCCAGCACTAGGACATTTTTGGAAGCCGTGGAGTTGGTTTGTGTATCCCCCTGTCCAGTAGACTTTATTGGGGGAACAAGTTTAAAACCTGGGCCCAGTGTGTCAGCATATCCTTGGCTGTTGTCCTGGTCCAGTGTACGTTGTCTGCTTCCGTGTGAAACAGTGTTGTGTCCAGCTGGGGAAGGTATGGGATATTTTTTGCAACGTGGTCGTTGAGGGATTGCAAAAGGTCTTTCTCGGCCTGTGGCAGTTGTTTGGAAAAGTTTATTAGGGGTACCCAGATGTGGGCCCCCGGAAACTTGATTTTGGCTGCCTTGATTGCCGCGAGCATCTGTTTGATTGGAGTGAGTTTGGTCTTCTGTGTTCGGTTGTTTAGGCCAAAGGCCAAGATGACCTTCTCCACCTCTGTCGTCACTGATGCTTTTTCGACCAAATGCTGGGCGTGTTTGAAGTTGGCCCCTGGGTAGCTCTCTATCTGGATTCCTGAGTGTTGAAATTGGGGAATCCTGCCTAGGTTTGAGTCACCCATGATCAGGCATTTTGAGCGTACCTTTAAATCCCAAAACGCCATTTTTCTGAAGGTGTTGCTATGGATGTGCACCGAGGCATCCGGGTTAGGGTTAGGGTTAGGGCTGGGGTCAGTGGCTGTGATTAGTGGGGTCTCCTCCATTTCTGTCGGGGCACATTCGTGGACCTGGGCCGTGGTCGTGTTGGTGTCCTTTGGGTTCGGGTTCGGGTTCGGGTTAGGGTTAGGGTTAGCAGGTTGTGGGGTCGGGGTTTCCTTTGCAGGTGATTCCGACCCCTCGTTTTCAAGGAGGGACCTCAGAAATCTTGAATCCCACGATATGTAGGACAATGGTGGTGACTGAGGTGTATCGGATATTGTGTCCAGGAGGGGGCTGCTTTCTTGTATAACGCATCCCCTGGGTTTTCTTTGGGCTTTAGGTGGGGGTGGTGTGACGTGTTCGGACTCCAAGTGTCCTCGTGGAGCTTCTGATGAATCCGGCAGGGTTGGTTGCGGGGGGGAGGGTGCCTTTCTTGTGTTGTTTTTCCCATTATTTATAGTAGCCTGTTTGATTTTCCCACTGGCCACTATTACAGCTTCCGCCTGTTGGATCACTTCGTGTGTGATCCGTGTCAGGTTCTTCCTAGACCATCTGACAGCAACTTGGAAGGCCGCTTGCCAGTCAGGGCTGATGATGGCTGGAAGTTTTTCTACTTGTTCCTGCAGGCGGTTTTCATAATGATCCCTCAGAATGAGGAGGGTGGTGTATCCCCAGTTTTTAGCATTTCCCATGATGAGGTCCAGTGTGTCCGGTGTTGGGAGGGCAGGCTTAATCATTTTGGTGAGAATTCCCACCATGTTGTTGACCATCTTGGGTTCCGGTTTGCCTTCGGCGGGAGTTACATTATGCAGGTGGTGGACAAGTTTTACAATGCCATAGAATGTACGGACCAGGGCTCCAAAGGCCGGGTCAGCCGGCCTCTGGTCAACCCTATTGCCGGCCGCAGGTTGCCTGGCAGGGCCTCGGACTACCTGGGCATACGTTTTTGGCTTTGGACGACTGTAGCGGGTCGGTGCGGACGAGGGAGCTGGCCGCGAGTTGGTGTGGGTAGGGTTTTGACCCTGTCGGGGTCCAGAAAGAAATTGCTGGCCCCTCCGGGGTACAGGGGGTGCACGGTCCTCTCGATCGCTGTACTCGTACAGTCTCCCAGTGTCGGTGGGACGTGGGTTACGGCAACGTTTGCCGTACCTCACAACAGTCCAATTTTCATGGAGCATTTTGGTTTTATTTAGATCATTTATGTACAGTGGAACGTTAAACTAAAGAGTAGCTAAAAGAAGGACTAGATGAATCTAAGATAAAGAAATTCCAAAAAAAAATTTTTTTGGATCGGGGGATTCAAATATAGTAACAAAATGTGCTGTAGATCTAGATCAGGTGCCCTGTCGCGACGTTTCGAACTTAATCGTTCTTCATCAGGCTTAGGGCACTAGGTAGTATTTTTGAGTTTTTGTACTCACCAGCTTGGCAGAGAGTCTCAGTGCGCGTTGGAATCCTCACAAGGAGAAGGCTGACTGGCCGCTGTTTCCTGGTTTAATAGGGGTGTGGGCGGTCCTTTTTCCTTTTGTTTCTTTGTTCCTCTGGTCAGTGATCTTCCCTGGTGATTGAGGGTCGTTGTTGTTTTTATGTCCCCACAGTAGCAGTCTTCTTTGTTTAGTATTTAGATTAGGGCTACTGTTGTTTTGGCCACAACAATGTTATGGTTAGGATTTTGGTGGGGCTATTTTGGTGTCTATGGGGCTATCTAGGTTGAATGGGAGGGGTGGGTTTGTTTGAATGATAACGACTTGGCCAATCTAGAGTTTTGCATGAACCAGATAATCCCGCAGATTTCTTTGTCTACCATAGGATGAGATCATCCTATGGTTTGGTAGGATTCCTTTGTCTTCAATTAATTCCTTAAAATTGGCCTTGCAGCCTCTATGGAGGACAGTGGCCATAGTGGAATATTTTGAAATAAAAGGAATTATTTTTTTTTAGTGTTTTTAGGTCTTTTTTCTTCTTTCCCACTGAGAAATGCTTTGAGGCACTGTTTTAGGAAGGGCCTTGAGTATTGCCTGGCCCGTAGGGCCTTAAACAGTGTTTTTGTTGCCTCGAAAAAATCAGCTTCTTTTGTGCAGATTCTGTGGAACCGGGTTAATTGTGCTTTAACAATTCCGGCAAAAGTGTGCCTGGGATGTAAGCTGTTTTTAAATAGGAGTGCGTGGGTGTCAGTGGTCTTAAAATGTACTTTGACATCCAATTTTTTGGTTTGCAGGAAATCCGGGCCTTTATAAACTGTGGTGTCTAGGAAGTTAATCGACTGGTTGTCAATTTCAAATTTGAGTTTGATGGATGGATCAAAGGAGTTTAGAATATTGAAAAAATTTTCAAATTCTACCCTAGATCCCGTCCAGATACCCCATATATCATCCAGATATCTTAGGTAGTGTAAGGGCTTTTTTTCCAAATGTTTAAAAACCTCCTCCTCCCAGTTGGCCATGAAGATATTTGCGTAAGCCGGTGCAAATTTCTTCCCCATTGCTGTTCCTTTGATTTGTAAATAGTATTCCTCATTAAAGACAAAGTCGTTTCTAGTGAGGTTGATTTCCAGCAGTTGGAGCAGCTCCGTATCGGGACGTCCATCTTGAGGGTATTTTTGGAGGAATTTATTAACAGCAGCCATTCCAGTGACTGTATCTATATTGGTGTAGAGGCTGTCAACATCTAGAGAAAAGAAGATTGCATCTGGGGGGATGTCTAGCTGTTTAACTATGTCAATAAAGTGATATGTGTCTTTGACATAGGCCGGGTGTCGACTCGCTAGGGGATTTAAGTAGTGATCCAGGAATTGTGCTGTACGATAGGTCTCGCTTGAGCAGTCGGACACTATCGGTCTCCCCGGTGGCACCTGGAAGGGCACTGTCCACTTCTGTGGGTCCTTATGGATCTTGGGTAGTACATAAAATCTCCTTTCGCGAGGACGGGGGTCTCCCAGCAGATATTTCTTTTGCCTGGAATTGATTGTTCCTAGGTCTTGCAATTTATTTAGGATATTTCTGACCATCGGGATTGTATCCTGGTAGATTGGCCCTTGTAGTTTGCGGTAGTAAGTGGTGTCGTTCAATTGCCTTCTTGCCTCCAGTAAGTATTGGTCTCTTCCCATGATGACTACGGAGTTGCCTTTATCCGCTGGTTTTATGACGATGTCTTTCATATTTGCTAATTCTAATAGGGCATTTCTCTCTTCCTTGTTTAGGTTTGGCGTTTCTTTGATCCTCCTGTAGTTTTTGAAAAAGAAGTCCCAGTCTTTGTCGATAATATTCGGGATGTCCAGTGGCAGGTCATGGAACGAAGGGCTCCAGGAGGATGGGCTTATGAATGGTAGAGGTCGCCTGTCCGGGGCGTTTTTGAAGAAGGTTGCCAATTTTAATCTTCTGTGATATTCAATTAAATCCGTTTGTAATTGTTGTTTTTGATTTTTAGTTGGTCCCAAGGCTGGGACAAATGTGAGCCCTCTGTTCAATAGGTCCTCCTGGGCTTTTGTTAGTTTGATTCCAGATGCCAGCACTAGGACATTTTTGGAAGCCGTGGAGTTGGTTTGTGTATCCCCCTGTCCAGTAGACTTTATTGGGGGAACAAGTTTAAAACCTGGGCCCAGTGTGTCAGCATATCCTTGGCTGTTGTCCTGGTCCAGTGTACGTTGTCTGCTTCCGTGTGAAACAGTGTTGTGTCCAGCTGGGGAAGGTATGGGATATTTTTTGCAACGTGGTCGTTGAGGGATTGCAAAAGGTCTTTCTCGGCCTGTGGCAGTTGTTTGGAAAAGTTTATTAGGGGTACCCAGATGTGGGCCCCCGGAAACTTGATTTTGGCTGCCTTGATTGCCGCGAGCATCTGTTTGATTGGAGTGAGTTTGGTCTTCTGTGTTCGGTTGTTTAGGCCAAAGGCCAAGATGACCTTCTCCACCTCTGTCGTCACTGATGCTTTTTCGACCAAATGCTGGGCGTGTTTGAAGTTGGCCCCTGGGTAGCTCTCTATCTGGATTCCTGAGTGTTGAAATTGGGGAATCCTGCCTAGGTTTGAGTCACCCATGATCAGGCATTTTGAGCGTACCTTTAAATCCCAAAACGCCATTTTTCTGAAGGTGTTGCTATGGATGTGCACCGAGGCATCCGGGTTAGGGTTAGGGTTAGGGCTGGGGTCAGTGGCTGTGATTAGTGGGGTCTCCTCCATTTCTGTCGGGGCACATTCGTGGACCTGGGCCGTGGTCGTGTTGGTGTCCTTTGGGTTCGGGTTCGGGTTCGGGTTAGGGTTAGGGTTAGCAGGTTGTGGGGTCGGGGTTTCCTTTGCAGGTGATTCCGACCCCTCGTTTTCAAGGAGGGACCTCAGAAATCTTGAATCCCACGATATGTAGGACAATGGTGGTGACTGAGGTGTATCGGATATTGTGTCCAGGAGGGGGCTGCTTTCTTGTATAACGCATCCCCTGGGTTTTCTTTGGGCTTTAGGTGGGGGTGGTGTGACGTGTTCGGACTCCAAGTGTCCTCGTGGAGCTTCTGATGAATCCGGCAGGGTTGGTTGCGGGGGGGAGGGTGCCTTTCTTGTGTTGTTTTTCCCATTATTTATAGTAGCCTGTTTGATTTTCCCACTGGCCACTATTACAGCTTCCGCCTGTTGGATCACTTCGTGTGTGATCCGTGTCAGGTTCTTCCTAGACCATCTGACAGCAACTTGGAAGGCCGCTTGCCAGTCAGGGCTGATGATGGCTGGAAGTTTTTCTACTTGTTCCTGCAGGCGGTTTTCATAATGATCCCTCAGAATGAGGAGGGTGGTGTATCCCCAGTTTTTAGCATTTCCCATGATGAGGTCCAGTGTGTCCGGTGTTGGGAGGGCAGGCTTAATCATTTTGGTGAGAATTCCCACCATGTTGTTGACCATCTTGGGTTCCGGTTTGCCTTCGGCGGGAGTTACATTATGCAGGTGGTGGACAAGTTTTACAATGCCATAGAATGTACGGACCAGGGCTCCAAAGGCCGGGTCAGCCGGCCTCTGGTCAACCCTATTGCCGGCCGCAGGTTGCCTGGCAGGGCCTCGGACTACCTGGGCATACGTTTTTGGCTTTGGACGACTGTAGCGGGTCGGTGCGGACGAGGGAGCTGGCCGCGAGTTGGTGTGGGTAGGGTTTTGACCCTGTCGGGGTCCAGAAAGAAATTGCTGGCCCCTCCGGGGTACAGGGGGTGCACGGTCCTCTCGATCGCTGTACTCGTACAGTCTCCCAGTGTCGGTGGGACGTGGGTTACGGCAACGTTTGCCGTACCTCACAACAGTCCAATTTTCATGGAGCATTTTGGTTTTATTTAGATAATTTATGTACAGTGGAACGTTAAACTAAAGAGTAGCTAAAAGAAGGACTAGATGAATCTAAGATAAAGAAATTCCAAAAAAAAATTTTTTTGGATCGGGGGATTCAAATATAGTAACAAAATGTGCTGTAGATCTAGATCAGGTGCCCTGTCGCGACGTTTCGAACTTAATCGTTCTTCATCAGGCTTAGGGCACTAGGTAGTATTTTTGAGTTTTTGTACTCACCAGCTTGGCAGAGAGTCTCAGTGCGCGTTGGAATCCTCACAAGGAGAAGGCTGACTGGCCGCTGTTTCCTGGTTTAATAGGGGTGTGGGCGGTCCTTTTTCCTTTTGTTTCTTTGTTCCTCTGGTCAGTGATCTTCCCTGGTGATTGAGGGTCGTTGTTGTTTTTATGTCCCCACAGTAGCAGTCTTCTTTGTTTAGTATTTAGATTAGGGCTACTGTTGTTTTGGCCACAACAATGTTATGGTTAGGATTTTGGTGGGGCTATTTTGGTGTCTATGGGGCTATCTAGGTTGAATGGGAGGGGTGGGTTTGTTTGAATGATAACGACTTGGCCAATCTAGAGTTTTGCATGAACCAGATAATCCCGCAGATTTCTTTGTCTACCATAGGATGAGATCATCCTATGGTTTGGTAGGATTCCTTTGTCTTCAATTAATTCCTTAAAATTGGCCTTGCAGCCTCTATGGAGGACAGTGGCCATAGTGGAATATTTTGAAATAAAAGGAATTATTTTTTTTAGTGTTTTTAGGTCTTTTTTCTTCTTTCCCACTGAGAAATGCTTTGAGGCACTGTTTTAGGAAGGGCCTTGAGTATTGCCTGGCCCGTAGGGCCTTAAACAGTGTTTTTGTTGCCTCGAAAAAATCAGCTTCTTTTGTGCAGATTCTGTGGAACCGGGTTAATTGTGCTTTAACAATTCCGGCAAAAGTGTGCCTGGGATGTAAGCTGTTTTTAAATAGGAGTGCGTGGGTGTCAGTGGTCTTAAAATGTACTTTGACATCCAATTTTTTGGTTTGCAGGAAATCCGGGCCTTTATAAACTGTGGTGTCTAGGAAGTTAATCGACTGGTTGTCGATTTCAAATTTGAGTTTGATGGATGGATCAAAGGAGTTTAGAATATTGAAAAAATTTTCAAATTCTACCCTAGATCCCGTCCAGATACCCCATATATCATCCAGATATCTTAGGTAGTGTAAGGGCTTTTTTTCCAAATGTTTAAAAACCTCCTCCTCCCAGTTGGCCATGAAGATATTTGCGTAAGCCGGTGCAAATTTCTTCCCCATTGCTGTTCCTTTGATTTGTAAATAGTATTCCTCATTAAAGACAAAGTCGTTTCTAGTGAGGTTGATTTCCAGCAGTTGGAGCAGCTCCGTATCGGGACGTCCATCTTGAGGGTATTTTTGGAGGAATTTATTAACAGCAGCCATTCCAGTGACTGTATCTATATTGGTGTAGAGGCTGTCAACATCTAGAGAAAAGAAGATTGCATCTGGGGGGATGTCTAGCTGTTTAACTATGTCAATAAAGTGATATGTGTCTTTGACATAGGCCGGGTGTCGACTCGCTAGGGGATTTAAGTAGTGATCCAGGAATTGTGCTGTACGATAGGTCTCGCTTGAGCAGTCGGACACTATCGGTCTCCCCGGTGGCACCTGGAAGGGCACTGTCCACTTCTGTGGGTCCTTATGGATCTTGGGTAGTACATAAAATCTCCTTTCGCGAGGACGGGGGTCTCCCAGCAGATATTTCTTTTGCCTGGAATTGATTGTTCCTAGGTCTTGCAATTTATTTAGGATATTTCTGACCATCGGGATTGTATCCTGGTAGATTGGCCCTTGTAGTTTGCGGTAGTAAGTGGTGTCGTTCAATTGCCTTCTTGCCTCCAGTAAGTATTGGTCTCTTCCCATGATGACTACGGAGTTGCCTTTATCCGCTGGTTTTATGACGATGTCTTTCATATTTGCTAATTCTAATAGGGCATTTCTCTCTTCCTTGTTTAGGTTTGGCGTTTCTTTGATCCTCCTGTAGTTTTTGAAAAAGAAGTCCCAGTCTTTGTCGATAATATTCGGGATGTCCAGTGGCAGGTCATGGAACGAAGGGCTCCAGGAGGATGGGCTTATGAATGGTAGAGGTCGCCTGCCCGGGGCGTTTTTGAAGAAGGTTGCCAATTTTAATCTTCTGTGATATTCAATTAAATCCGTTTGTAATTGTTGTTTTTGATTTTTAGTTGGTCCCAAGGCTGGGACAAATGTGAGCCCTCTGTTCAATAGGTCCTCCTGGGCTTTTGTTAGTTTGATTCCAGATGCCAGCACTAGGACATTTTTGGAAGCCGTGGAGTTGGTTTGTGTATCCCCCTGTCCAGTAGACTTTATTGGGGGAACAAGTTTAAAACCTGGGCCCAGTGTGTCAGCATATCCTTGGCTGTTGTCCTGGTCCAGTGTACGTTGTCTGCTTCCGTGTGAAACAGTGTTGTGTCCAGCTGGGGAAGGTATGGGATATTTTTTGCAACGTGGTCGTTGAGGGATTGCAAAAGGTCTTTCTCGGCCTGTGGCAGTTGTTTGGAAAAGTTTATTAGGGGTACCCAGATGTGGGCCCCCGGAAACTTGATTTTGGCTGCCTTGATTGCCGCGAGCATCTGTTTGATTGGAGTGAGTTTGGTCTTCTGTGTTCGGTTGTTTAGGCCAAAGGCCAAGATGACCTTCTCCACCTCTGTCGTCACTGATGCTTTTTCGACCAAATGCTGGGCGTGTTTGAAGTTGGCCCCTGGGTAGCTCTCTATCTGGATTCCTGGGTGTTGAAATTGGGGAATCCTGCCTAGGTTTGAGTCACCCATGATCAGGCATTTTGAGCGTACCTTTAAATCCCAAAACGCCATTTTTCTGAAGGTGTTGCTATGGATGTGCACCGAGGCATCCGGGTTAGGGTTAGGGTTAGGGCTGGGGTCAGTGGCTGTGATTAGTGGGGTCTCCTCCATTTCTGTCGGGGCACATTCGTGGACCTGGGCCGTGGTCGTGTTGGTGTCCTTTGGGTTCGGGTTCGGGTTAGGGTTAGGGTTAGCAGGTTGTGGGGTCGGGGTTTCCTTTTGCAGGTGATTCCGACCCCTCGTTTTCAAGGAGGGACCTCAGAAATCTTGAATCCCACGATATGTAGGACAATGGTGGTGACTGAGGTGTATCGGATATTGTGTCCAGGAGGGGGCTGCTTTCTTGTATAACGCATCCCCTGGGTTTTCTTTGGGCTTTAGGTGGGGGTGGTGTGACGTGTTCGGACTCCAAGTGTCCTCGTGGAGCTTCTGATGAATCCGGCAGGGTTGGTTGCGGGGGGGAGGGTGCCTTTCTTGTGTTGTTTTTCCCATTATTTATAGTAGCCTGTTTGATTTTCCCACTGGCCACTATTACAGCTTCCGCCTGTTGGATCACTTCGTGTGTGATCCGTGTCAGGTTCTTCCTAGACCATCTGACAGCAACTTGGAAGGCCGCTTGCCAGTCAGGGCTGAGGATGGCTGGAAGTTTTTCTACTTGTTCCTGCAGGCGGTTTTCATAATGATCCCTCAGAATGAGGAGGGTGGTGTATCCCCAGTTTTTAGCATTTCCCATGATGAGGTCCAGTGTGTCCGGTGTTGGGAGGGCAGGCTTAATCATTTTGGTGAGAATTCCCACCATGTTGTTGACCATCTTGGGTTCCGGTTTGCCTTCGGCGGGAGTTACATTATGCAGGTGGTGGACAAGTTTTACAATGCCATAGAATGTACGGACCAGGGCTCCAAAGGCCGGGTCAGCCGGCCTCTGGTCAACCCTATTGCCGGCCGCAGGTTGCCTGGCTGGGCCTCGGACTACCTGGGCATACGTTTTTGGCTTTGGACGACTGTAGCGGGTCGGTGCGGACGAGGGAGCTGGCCGCGAGTTGGTGTGGGTAGGGTTTTGACCCTGTCGGGGTCCAGAAAGAAATTGCTGGCCCCTCCGGGGTACAGGGGGTGCACGGTCCTCTCGATCGCTGTACTCGTACAGTCTCCCAGTGTCGGTGGGACGTGGGTTACGGCAACGTTTGCCGTACCTCACAACAGTCCAATTTTCATGGAGCATTTTGGTTTTATTTAGATAATTTATGTACAGTGGAACGTTAAACTAAAGAGTAGCTAAAAGAAGGACTAGATGAATCTAAGATAAAGAAATTCCAATAAAAAATTTTTTGGATCGGGGGATTCAAATAAAGTAACAAAATGTGCTGTAGATCTAGATCAGGTGCCCTGTCGCGACGTTTCGAACTTAATCGTTCTTCATCAGGCTTAGGGCACTAGGTAGTATTTTTGAGTTTTTGTACTCACCAGCTTGGCAGAGAGTCTCAGTGCGCGTTGGAATCCTCACAAGGAGAAGGCTGACTGGCCGCTGTTTCCTGGTTTAATAGGGGTGTGGGCGGTCCTTTTTCCTTTTGTTTCTTTGTTCCTCTGGTCAGTGATCTTCCCTGGTGATTGAGGGTCGTTGTTGTTTTTATGTCCCCACAGTAGCAGTCTTCTTTGTTTAGTATTTAGATTAGGGCTACCGTTGTTTTGGCCACAACAATGTTATGGTTAGGATTTTGGTGGGGCTATTTTGGTGTCTATGGGGCTATCTAGGTTGAATGGGAGGGGTGGGTTTGTTTGAATGATAACGACTTGGCCAATCTAGAGTTTTGCATGAACCAGATAATCCCGCAGATTTCTTTGTCTACCATAGGATGAGATCATCCTATGGTTTGGTAGGATTCCTTTGTCTTCAATTAATTCCTTAAAATTGGCCTTGCAGCCTCTATGGAGGACAGTGGCCATAGTGGAATATTTTGAAATAAAAGGAATTATTTTTTTTAGTGTTTTTAGGTCTTTTTTCTTCTTTCCCACTGAGAAATGCTTTGAGGCACTGTTTTAGGAAGGGCCTTGAGTATTGCCTGGCCCGTAGGGCCTTAAACAGTGTTTTTGTTGCCTCGAAAAAATCAGCTTCTTTTGTGCAGATTCTGTGGAACCGGGTTAATTGTGCTTTAACAATTCCGGCAAAAGTGTGCCTGGGATGTAAGCTGTTTTTAAATAGGAGTGCGTGGGTGTCAGTGGTCTTAAAATGTACTTTGACATCCAATTTTTTGGTTTGCAGGAAATCCGGGCCTTTATAAACTGTGGTGTCTAGGAAGTTAATCGACTGGTTGTCGATTTCAAATTTGAGTTTGATGGATGGATCAAAGGAGTTTAGAATATTGAAAAAATTTTCAAATTCTACCCTAGATCCCGTCCAGATACCCCATATATCATCCAGATATCTTAGGTAGTGTAAGGGCTTTTTTTCCAAATGTTTAAAAACCTCCTCCTCCCAGTTGGCCATGAAGATATTTGCGTAAGCCGGTGCAAATTTCTTCCCCATTGCTGTTCCTTTGATTTGTAAATAGTATTCCTCATTAAAGACAAAGTCGTTTCTAGTGAGGTTGATTTCCAGCAGTTGGAGCAGCTCCGTATCGGGACGTCCATCTTGAGGGTATTTTTGGAGGAATTTATTAACAGCAGCCATTCCAGTGACTGTATCTATATTGGTGTAGAGGCTGTCAACATCTAGAGAAAAGAAGATTGCATCTGGGGGGATGTCTAGCTGTTTAACTATGTCAATAAAGTGATATGTGTCTTTGACATAGGCCGGGTGTCGACTCGCTAGGGGATTTAAGTAGTGATCCAGGAATTGTGCTGTACGATAGGTCTCGCTTGAGCAGTCGGACACTATCGGTCTCCCCGGTGGCACCTGGAAGGGCACTGTCCACTTCTGTGGGTCCTTATGGATCTTGGGTAGTACATAAAATCTCCTTTCGCGAGGACGGGGGTCTCCCAGCAGATATTTCTTTTGCCTGGAATTGATTGTTCCTAGGTCTTGCAATTTATTTAGGATATTTCTGACCATCGGGATTGTATCCTGGTAGATTGGCCCTTGTAGTTTGCGGTAGTAAGTGGTGTCGTTCAATTGCCTTCTTGCCTCCAGTAAGTATTGGTCTCTTCCCATGATGACTACGGAGTTGCCTTTATCCGCTGGTTTTATGACGATGTCTTTCATATTTGCTAATTCTAATAGGGCATTTCTCTCTTCCTTGTTTAGGTTTGGCGTTTCTTTGATCCTCCTGTAGTTTTTGAAAAAGAAGTCCCAGTCTTTGTCGATAATATTCGGGATGTCCAGTGGCAGGTCATGGAACGAAGGGCTCCAGGAGGATGGGCTTATGAATGGTAGAGGTCGCCTGTCCGGGGCGTTTTTGAAGAAGGTTGCCAATTTTAATCTTCTGTGATATTCAATTAAATCTGTTTGTAATTGTTGTTTTTGATTTTTAGTTGGTCCCAAGGCTGGGACAAATGTGAGCCCTCTGTTCAATAGGTCCTCCTGGGCTTTTGTTAGTTTGATTCCAGATGCCAGCACTAGGACATTTTTGGAAGCCGTGGAGTTGGTTTGTGTATCCCCCTGTCCAGTAGACTTTATTGGGGGAACAAGTTTAAAACCTGGGCCCAGTGTGTCAGCATATCCTTGGCTGTTGTCCTGGTCCAGTGTACGTTGTCTGCTTCCGTGTGAAACAGTGTTGTGTCCAGCTGGGGAAGGTATGGAATATTTTTTGCAACGTGGTCGTTGAGGGATTGCAAAAGGTCTTTCTCGGCCTGTGGCAGTTGTTTGGAAAAGTTTATTAGGGGTACCCAGATGTGGGCCCCCGGAAACTTGATTTTGGCTGCCTTGATTGCCGCGAGCATCTGTTTGATTGGAGTGAGTTTGGTCTTCTGTGTTCGGTTGTTTAGGCCAAAGGCCAAGATGACCTTCTCCACCTCTGTCGTCACTGATGCTTTTTCGACCAAATGCTGGGCGTGTTTGAAGTTGGCCCCTGGGTAGCTCTCTATCTGGATTCCTGGGTGTTGAAATTGGGGAATCCTGCCTAGGTTTGAGTCACCCATGATCAGGCATTTTGAGCGTACCTTTAAATCCCAAAACGCCATTTTTCTGAAGGTGTTGCTATGGATGTGCACCGAGGCATCCGGGTTAGGGTTAGGGTTAGGGCTGGGGTCAGTGGCTGTGATTAGTGGGGTCTCCTCCATTTCTGTCGGGGCACATTCGTGGACCTGGGCCGTGGTCGTGTTGGTGTCCTTTGGGTTCGGGTTCGGGTTCGGGTTAGGGTTAGGGTTAGCAGGTTGTGGGGTCGGGGTTTCCTTTTGCAGGTGATTCCGACCCCTCGTTTTCAAGGAGGGACCTCAGAAATCTTGAATCCCACGATATGTAGGACAATGGTGGTGACTGAGGTGTATCGGATATTGTGTCCAGGAGGGGGCTGCTTTCTTGTATAACGCATCCCCTGGGTTTTCTTTGGGCTTTAGGTGGGGGTGGTGTGACGTGTTCGGACTCCAAGTGTCCTCGTGGAGCTTCTGATGAATCCGGCAGGGTTGGTTGCGGGGGGGAGGGTGCCTTTCTTGTGTTGTTTTTCCCATTATTTATAGTAGCCTGTTTGATTTTCCCACTGGCCACTATTACAGCTTCCGCCTGTTGGATCACTTCGTGTGTGATCCGTGTCAGGTTCTTCCTAGACCATCTGACAGCAACTTGGAAGGCCGCTTGCCAGTCAGGGCTGAGGATGGCTGGAAGTTTTTCTACTTGTTCCTGCAGGCGGTTTTCATAATGATCCCTCAGAATGAGGAGGGTGGTGTATCCCCAGTTTTTAGCATTTCCCATGATGAGGTCCAGTGTGTCCGGTGTTGGGAGGGCAGGCTTAATCATTTTGGTGAGAATTCCCACCATGTTGTTGACCATCTTGGGTTCCGGTTTGCCTTCGGCGGGAGTTACATTATGCAGGTGGTGGACAAGTTTTACAATGCCATAGAATGTACGGACCAGGGCTCCAAAGGCCGGGTCAGCCGGCCTCTGGTCAACCCTATTGCCGGCCGCAGGTTGCCTGGCTGGGCCTCGGACTACCTGGGCATACGTTTTTGGCTTTGGACGACTGTAGCGGGTCGGTGCGGACGAGGGAGCTGGCCGCGAGTTGGTGTGGGTAGGGTTTTGACCCTGTCGGGGTCCAGAAAGAAATTGCTGGCCCCTCCGGGGTACAGGGGGTGCACGGTCCTCTCGATCGCTGTACTCGTACAGTCTCCCAGTGTCGGTGGGACGTGGGTTACGGCAACGTTTGCCGTACCTCACAACAGTCCAATTTTCATGGAGCATTTTGGTTTTATTTAGATAATTTATGTACAGTGGAACGTTAAACTAAAGAGTAGCTAAAAGAAGGACTAGATGAATCTAAGATAAAGAAATTCCAATAAAAAATTTTTTGGATCGGGGGATTCAAATAAAGTAACAAAATGTGCTGTAGATCTAGATCAGGTGCCCTGTCGCGACGTTTCGAACTTAATCGTTCTTCATCAGGCTTAGGGCACTAGGTAGTATTTTTGAGTTTTTGTACTCACCAGCTTGGCAGAGAGTCTCAGTGCGCGTTGGAATCCTCACAAGGAGAAGGCTGACTGGCCGCTGTTTCCTGGTTTAATAGGGGTGTGGGCGGTCCTTTTTCCTTTTGTTTCTTTGTTCCTCTGGTCAGTGATCTTCCCTGGTGATTGAGGGTCGTTGTTGTTTTTATGTCCCCACAGTAGCAGTCTTCTTTGTTTAGTATTTAGATTAGGGCTACCGTTGTTTTGGCCACAACAATGTTATGGTTAGGATTTTGGTGGGGCTATTTTGGTGTCTATGGGGCTATCTAGGTTGAATGGGAGGGGTGGGTTTGTTTGAATGATAACGACTTGGCCAATCTAGAGTTTTGCATGAACCAGATAATCCCGCAGATTTCTTTGTCTACCATAGGATGAGATCATCCTATGGTTTGGTAGGATTCCTTTGTCTTCAATTAATTCCTTAAAATTGGCCTTGCAGCCTCTATGGAGGACAGTGGCCATAGTGGAATATTTTGAAATAAAAGGAATTATTTTTTTTAGTGTTTTTAGGTCTTTTTTCTTCTTTCCCACTGAGAAATGCTTTGAGGCACTGTTTTAGGAAGGGCCTTGAGTATTGCCTGGCCCGTAGGGCCTTAAACAGTGTTTTTGTTGCCTCGAAAAAATCAGCTTCTTTTGTGCAGATTCTGTGGAACCGGGTTAATTGTGCTTTAACAATTCCGGCAAAAGTGTGCCTGGGATGTAAGCTGTTTTTAAATAGGAGTGCGTGGGTGTCAGTGGTCTTAAAATGTACTTTGACATCCAATTTTTTGGTTTGCAGGAAATCCGGGCCTTTATAAACTGTGGTGTCTAGGAAGTTAATCGACTGGTTGTCGATTTCAAATTTGAGTTTGATGGATGGATCAAAGGAGTTTAGAATATTGAAAAAATTTTCAAATTCTACCCTAGATCCCGTCCAGATACCCCATATATCATCCAGATATCTTAGGTAGTGTAAGGGCTTTTTTTCCAAATGTTTAAAAACCTCCTCCTCCCAGTTGGCCATGAAGATATTTGCGTAAGCCGGTGCAAATTTCTTCCCCATTGCTGTTCCTTTGATTTGTAAATAGTATTCCTCATTAAAGACAAAGTCGTTTCTAGTGAGGTTGATTTCCAGCAGTTGGAGCAGCTCCGTATCGGGACGTCCATCTTGAGGGTATTTTTGGAGGAATTTATTAACAGCAGCCATTCCAGTGACTGTATCTATATTGGTGTAGAGGCTGTCAACATCTAGAGAAAAGAAGATTGCATCTGGGGGGATGTCTAGCTGTTTAACTATGTCAATAAAGTGATATGTGTCTTTGACATAGGCCGGGTGTCGACTCGCTAGGGGATTTAAGTAGTGATCCAGGAATTGTGCTGTACGATAGGTCTCGCTTGAGCAGTCGGACACTATCGGTCTCCCCGGTGGCACCTGGAAGGGCACTGTCCACTTCTGTGGGTCCTTATGGATCTTGGGTAGTACATAAAATCTCCTTTCGCGAGGACGGGGGTCTCCCAGCAGATATTTCTTTTGCCTGGAATTGATTGTTCCTAGGTCTTGCAATTTATTTAGGATATTTCTGACCATCGGGATTGTATCCTGGTAGATTGGCCCTTGTAGTTTGCGGTAGTAAGTGGTGTCGTTCAATTGCCTTCTTGCCTCCAGTAAGTATTGGTCTCTTCCCATGATGACTACGGAGTTGCCTTTATCCGCTGGTTTTATGACGATGTCTTTCATATTTGCTAATTCTAATAGGGCATTTCTCTCTTCCTTGTTTAGGTTTGGCGTTTCTTTGATCCTCCTGTAGTTTTTGAAAAAGAAGTCCCACTCTTTGTCGATAATATTCGGGATGTCCAGTGGCAGGTCATGGAACGAAGGGCTCCAGGAGGATGGGCTTATGAATGGTAGAGGTCGCCTGTCCGGGGCGTTTTTGAAGAAGGTTGCCAATTTTAATCTTCTGTGATATTCAATTAAATCCGTTTGTAATTGTTGTTTTTGATTTTTAGTTGGTCCCAAGGCTGGGACAAATGTGAGCCCTCTGTTCAATAGGTCCTCCTGGGCTTTTGTTAGTTTGATTCCAGATGCCAGCACTAGGACATTTTTGGAAGCCGTGGAGTTGGTTTGTGTATCCCCCTGTCCAGTAGACTTTATTGGGGGAACAAGTTTAAAACCTGGGCCCAGTGTGTCAGCATATCCTTGGCTGTTGTCCTGGTCCAGTGTACGTTGTCTGCTTCCGTGTGAAACAGTGTTGTGTCCAGCTGGGGAAGGTATGGAATATTTTTTGCAACGTGGTCGTTGAGGGATTGCAAAAGGTCTTTCTCGGCCTGTGGCAGTTGTTTGGAAAAGTTTATTAGGGGTACCCAGATGTGGGCCCCCGGAAACTTGATTTTGGCTGCCTTGATTGCCGCGAGCATCTGTTTGATTGGAGTGAGTTTGGTCTTCTGTGTTCGGTTGTTTAGGCCAAAGGCCAAGATGACCTTCTCCACCTCTGTCGTCACTGATGCTTTTTCGACCAAATGCTGGGCGTGTTTGAAGTTGGCCCCTGGGTAGCTCTCTATCTGGATTCCTGGGTGTTGAAATTGGGGAATCCTGCCTAGGTTTGAGTCACCCATGATCAGGCATTTTGAGCGTACCTTTAAATCCCAAAACGCCATTTTTCTGAAGGTGTTGCTATGGATGTGCACCGAGGCATCCGGGTTAGGGTTAGGGTTAGGGCTGGGGTCAGTGGCTGTGATTAGTGGGGTCTCCTCCATTTCTGTCGGGGCACATTCGTGGACCTGGGCCGTGGTCGTGTTGGTGTCCTTTGGGTTCGGGTTCGGGTTCGGGTTAGGGTTAGGGTTAGCAGGTTGTGGGGTCGGGGTTTCCTTTTGCAGGTGATTCCGACCCCTCGTTTTCAAGGAGGGACCTCAGAAATCTTGAATCCCACGATATGTAGGACAATGGTGGTGACTGAGGTGTATCGGATATTGTGTCCAGGAGGGGGCTGCTTTCTTGTATAACGCATCCCCTGGGTTTTCTTTGGGCTTTAGGTGGGGGTGGTGTGACGTGTTCGGACTCCAAGTGTCCTCGTGGAGCTTCTGATGAATCCGGCAGGGTTGGTTGCGGGGGGGAGGGTGCCTTTCTTGTGTTGTTTTTCCCATTATTTATAGTAGCCTGTTTGATTTTCCCACTGGCCACTATTACAGCTTCCGCCTGTTGGATCACTTCGTGTGTGATCCGTGTCAGGTTCTTCCTAGACCATCTGACAGCAACTTGGAAGGCCGCTTGCCAGTCAGGGCTGAGGATGGCTGGAAGTTTTTCTACTTGTTCCTGCAGGCGGTTTTCATAATGATCCCTCAGAATGAGGAGGGTGGTGTATCCCCAGTTTTTAGCATTTCCCATGATGAGGTCCAGTGTGTCCGGTGTTGGGAGGGCAGGCTTAATCATTTTGGTGAGAATTCCCACCATGTTGTTGACCATCTTGGGTTCCGGTTTGCCTTCGGCGGGAGTTACATTATGCAGGTGGTGGACAAGTTTTACAATGCCATAGAATGTACGGACCAGGGCTCCAAAGGCCGGGTCAGCCGGCCTCTGGTCAACCCTATTGCCGGCCGCAGGTTGCCTGGCTGGGCCTCGGACTACCTGGGCATACGTTTTTGGCTTTGGACGACTGTAGCGGGTCGGTGCGGACGAGGGAGCTGGCCGCGAGTTGGTGTGGGTAGGGTTTTGACCCTGTCGGGGTCCAGAAAGAAATTGCTGGCCCCTCCGGGGTACAGGGGGTGCACGGTCCTCTCGATCGCTGTACTCGTACAGTCTCCCAGTGTCGGTGGGACGTGGGTTACGGCAACGTTTGCCGTACCTCACAACAGTCCAATTTTCATGGAGCATTTTGGTTTTATTTAGATAATTTATGTACAGTGGAACGTTAAACTAAAGAGTAGCTAAAAGAAGGACTAGATGAATCTAAGATAAAGAAATTCCAATAAAAAATTTTTTGGATCGGGGGATTCAAATAAAGTAACAAAATGTGCTGTAGATCTAGATCAGGTGCCCTGTCGCGACGTTTCGAACTTAATCGTTCTTCATCAGGCTTAGGGCACTAGGTAGTATTTTTGAGTTTTTGTACTCACCAGCTTGGCAGAGAGTCTCAGTGCGCGTTGGAATCCTCACAAGGAGAAGGCTGACTGGCCGCTGTTTCCTGGTTTAATAGGGGTGTGGGCGGTCCTTTTTCCTTTTGTTTCTTTGTTCCTCTGGTCAGTGATCTTCCCTGGTGATTGAGGGTCGTTGTTGTTTTTATGTCCCCACAGTAGCAGTCTTCTTTGTTTAGTATTTAGATTAGGGCTACCGTTGTTTTGGCCACAACAATGTTATGGTTAGGATTTTGGTGGGGCTATTTTGGTGTCTATGGGGCTATCTAGGTTGAATGGGAGGGGTGGGTTTGTTTGAATGATAACGACTTGGCCAATCTAGAGTTTTGCATGAACCAGATAATCCCGCAGATTTCTTTGTCTACCATAGGATGAGATCATCCTATGGTTTGGTAGGATTCCTTTGTCTTCAATTAATTCCTTAAAATTGGCCTTGCAGCCTCTATGGAGGACAGTGGCCATAGTGGAATATTTTGAAATAAAAGGAATTATTTTTTTTAGTGTTTTTAGGTCTTTTTTCTTCTTTCCCACTGAGAAATGCTTTGAGGCACTGTTTTAGGAAGGGCCTTGAGTATTGCCTGGCCCGTAGGGCCTTAAACAGTGTTTTTGTTGCCTCGAAAAAATCAGCTTCTTTTGTGCAGATTCTGTGGAACCGGGTTAATTGTGCTTTAACAATTCCGGCAAAAGTGTGCCTGGGATGTAAGCTGTTTTTAAATAGGAGTGCGTGGGTGTCAGTGGTCTTAAAATGTACTTTGACATCCAATTTTTTGGTTTGCAGGAAATCCGGGCCTTTATAAACTGTGGTGTCTAGGAAGTTAATCGACTGGTTGTCGATTTCAAATTTGAGTTTGATGGATGGATCAAAGGAGTTTAGAATATTGAAAAAATTTTCAAATTCTACCCTAGATCCCGTCCAGATACCCCATATATCATCCAGATATCTTAGGTAGTGTAAGGGCTTTTTTTCCAAATGTTTAAAAACCTCCTCCTCCCAGTTGGCCATGAAGATATTTGCGTAAGCCGGTGCAAATTTCTTCCCCATTGCTGTTCCTTTGATTTGTAAATAGTATTCCTCATTAAAGACAAAGTCGTTTCTAGTGAGGTTGATTTCCAGCAGTTGGAGCAGCTCCGTATCGGGACGTCCATCTTGAGGGTATTTTTGGAGGAATTTATTAACAGCAGCCATTCCAGTGACTGTATCTATATTGGTGTAGAGGCTGTCAACATCTAGAGAAAAGAAGATTGCATCTGGGGGGATGTCTAGCTGTTTAACTATGTCAATAAAGTGATATGTGTCTTTGACATAGGCCGGGTGTCGACTCGCTAGGGGATTTAAGTAGTGATCCAGGAATTGTGCTGTACGATAGGTCTCGCTTGAGCAGTCGGACACTATCGGTCTCCCCGGTGGCACCTGGAAGGGCACTGTCCACTTCTGTGGGTCCTTATGGATCTTGGGTAGTACATAAAATCTCCTTTCGCGAGGACGGGGGTCTCCCAGCAGATATTTCTTTTGCCTGGAATTGATTGTTCCTAGGTCTTGCAATTTATTTAGGATATTTCTGACCATCGGGATTGTATCCTGGTAGATTGGCCCTTGTAGTTTGCGGTAGTAAGTGGTGTCGTTCAATTGCCTTCTTGCCTCCAGTAAGTATTGGTCTCTTCCCATGATGACTACGGAGTTGCCTTTATCCGCTGGTTTTATGACGATGTCTTTCATATTTGCTAATTCTAATAGGGCATTTCTCTCTTCCTTGTTTAGGTTTGGCGTTTCTTTGATCCTCCTGTAGTTTTTGAAAAAGAAGTCCCAGTCTTTGTCGATAATATTCGGGATGTCCAGTGGCAGGTCATGGAACGAAGGGCTCCAGGAGGATGGGCTTATGAATGGTAGAGGTCGCCTGTCCGGGGCGTTTTTGAAGAAGGTTGCCAATTTTAATCTTCTGTGATATTCAATTAAATCCGTTTGTAATTGTTGTTTTTGATTTTTAGTTGGTCCCAAGGCTGGGACAAATGTGAGCCCTCTGTTCAATAGGTCCTCCTGGGCTTTTGTTAGTTTGATTCCAGATGCCAGCACTAGGACATTTTTGGAAGCCGTGGAGTTGGTTTGTGTATCCCCCTGTCCAGTAGACTTTATTGGGGGAACAAGTTTAAAACCTGGGCCCAGTGTGTCAGCATATCCTTGGCTGTTGTCCTGGTCCAGTGTACGTTGTCTGCTTCCGTGTGAAACAGTGTTGTGTCCAGCTGGGGAAGGTATGGAATATTTTTTGCAACGTGGTCGTTGAGGGATTGCAAAAGGTCTTTCTCGGCCTGTGGCAGTTGTTTGGAAAAGTTTATTAGGGGTACCCAGATGTGGGCCCCCGGAAACTTGATTTTGGCTGCCTTGATTGCCGCGAGCATCTGTTTGATTGGAGTGAGTTTGGTCTTCTGTGTTCGGTTGTTTAGGCCAAAGGCCAAGATGACCTTCTCCACCTCTGTCGTCACTGATGCTTTTTCGACCAAATGCTGGGCGTGTTTGAAGTTGGCCCCTGGGTAGCTCTCTATCTGGATTCCTGGGTGTTGAAATTGGGGAATCCTGCCTAGGTTTGAGTCACCCATGATCAGGCATTTTGAGCGTACCTTTAAATCCCAAAACGCCATTTTTCTGAAGGTGTTGCTATGGATGTGCACCGAGGCATCCGGGTTAGGGTTAGGGTTAGGGCTGGGGTCAGTGGCTGTGATTAGTGGGGTCTCCTCCATTTCTGTCGGGGCACATTCGTGGACCTGGGCCGTGGTCGTGTTGGTGTCCTTTGGGTTCGGGTTCGGGTTCGGGTTAGGGTTAGGGTTAGCAGGTTGTGGGGTCGGGGTTTCCTTTTGCAGGTGATTCCGACCCCTCGTTTTCAAGGAGGGACCTCAGAAATCTTGAATCCCACGATATGTAGGACAATGGTGGTGACTGAGGTGTATCGGATATTGTGTCCAGGAGGGGGCTGCTTTCTTGTATAACGCATCCCCTGGGTTTTCTTTGGGCTTTAGGTGGGGGTGGTGTGACGTGTTCGGACTCCAAGTGTCCTCGTGGAGCTTCTGATGAATCCGGCAGGGTTGGTTGCGGGGGGGAGGGTGCCTTTCTTGTGTTGTTTTTCCCATTATTTATAGTAGCCTGTTTGATTTTCCCACTGGCCACTATTACAGCTTCCGCCTGTTGGATCACTTCGTGTGTGATCCGTGTCAGGTTCTTCCTAGACCATCTGACAGCAACTTGGAAGGCCGCTTGCCAGTCAGGGCTGAGGATGGCTGGAAGTTTTTCTACTTGTTCCTGCAGGCGGTTTTCATAATGATCCCTCAGAATGAGGAGGGTGGTGTATCCCCAGTTTTTAGCATTTCCCATGATGAGGTCCAGTGTGTCCGGTGTTGGGAGGGCAGGCTTAATCATTTTGGTGAGAATTCCCACCATGTTGTTGACCATCTTGGGTTCCGGTTTGCCTTCGGCGGGAGTTACATTATGCAGGTGGTGGACAAGTTTTACAATGCCATAGAATGTACGGACCAGGGCTCCAAAGGCCGGGTCAGCCGGCCTCTGGTCAACCCTATTGCCGGCCGCAGGTTGCCTGGCTGGGCCTCGGACTACCTGGGCATACGTTTTTGGCTTTGGACGACTGTAGCGGGTCGGTGCGGACGAGGGAGCTGGCCGCGAGTTGGTGTGGGTAGGGTTTTGACCCTGTCGGGGTCCAGAAAGAAATTGCTGGCCCCTCCGGGGTACAGGGGGTGCACGGTCCTCTCGATCGCTGTACTCGTACAGTCTCCCAGTGTCGGTGGGACGTGGGTTACGGCAACGTTTGCCGTACCTCACAACAGTCCAATTTTCATGGAGCATTTTGGTTTTATTTAGATAATTTATGTACAGTGGAACGTTAAACTAAAGAGTAGCTAAAAGAAGGACTAGATGAATCTAAGATAAAGAAATTCCAATAAAAAATTTTTTGGATCGGGGGATTCAAATAAAGTAACAAAATGTGCTGTAGATCTAGATCAGGTGCCCTGTCGCGACGTTTCGAACTTAATCGTTCTTCATCAGGCTTAGGGCACTAGGTAGTATTTTTGAGTTTTTGTACTCACCAGCTTGGCAGAGAGTCTCAGTGCGCGTTGGAATCCTCACAAGGAGAAGGCTGACTGGCCGCTGTTTCCTGGTTTAATAGGGGTGTGGGCGGTCCTTTTTCCTTTTGTTTCTTTGTTCCTCTGGTCAGTGATCTTCCCTGGTGATTGAGGGTCGTTGTTGTTTTTATGTCCCCACAGTAGCAGTCTTCTTTGTTTAGTATTTAGATTAGGGCTACCGTTGTTTTGGCCACAACAATGTTATGGTTAGGATTTTGGTGGGGCTATTTTGGTGTCTATGGGGCTATCTAGGTTGAATGGGAGGGGTGGGTTTGTTTGAATGATAACGACTTGGCCAATCTAGAGTTTTGCATGAACCAGATAATCCCGCAGATTTCTTTGTCTACCATAGGATGAGATCATCCTATGGTTTGGTAGGATTCCTTTGTCTTCAATTAATTCCTTAAAATTGGCCTTGCAGCCTCTATGGAGGACAGTGGCCATAGTGGAATATTTTGAAATAAAAGGAATTATTTTTTTTAGTGTTTTTAGGTCTTTTTTCTTCTTTCCCACTGAGAAATGCTTTGAGGCACTGTTTTAGGAAGGGCCTTGAGTATTGCCTGGCCCGTAGGGCCTTAAACAGTGTTTTTGTTGCCTCGAAAAAATCAGCTTCTTTTGTGCAGATTCTGTGGAACCGGGTTAATTGTGCTTTAACAATTCCGGCAAAAGTGTGCCTGGGATGTAAGCTGTTTTTAAATAGGAGTGCGTGGGTGTCAGTGGTCTTAAAATGTACTTTGACATCCAATTTTTTGGTTTGCAGGAAATCCGGGCCTTTATAAACTGTGGTGTCTAGGAAGTTAATCGACTGGTTGTCGATTTCAAATTTGAGTTTGATGGATGGATCAAAGGAGTTTAGAATATTGAAAAAATTTTCAAATTCTACCCTAGATCCCGTCCAGATACCCCATATATCATCCAGATATCTTAGGTAGTGTAAGGGCTTTTTTTCCAAATGTTTAAAAACCTCCTCCTCCCAGTTGGCCATGAAGATATTTGCGTAAGCCGGTGCAAATTTCTTCCCCATTGCTGTTCCTTTGATTTGTAAATAGTATTCCTCATTAAAGACAAAGTCGTTTCTAGTGAGGTTGATTTCCAGCAGTTGGAGCAGCTCCGTATCGGGACGTCCATCTTGAGGGTATTTTTGGAGGAATTTATTAACAGCAGCCATTCCAGTGACTGTATCTATATTGGTGTAGAGGCTGTCAACATCTAGAGAAAAGAAGATTGCATCTGGGGGGATGTCTAGCTGTTTAACTATGTCAATAAAGTGATATGTGTCTTTGACATAGGCCGGGTGTCGACTCGCTAGGGGATTTAAGTAGTGATCCAGGAATTGTGCTGTACGATAGGTCTCGCTTGAGCAGTCGGACACTATCGGTCTCCCCGGTGGCACCTGGAAGGGCACTGTCCACTTCTGTGGGTCCTTATGGATCTTGGGTAGTACATAAAATCTCCTTTCGCGAGGACGGGGGTCTCCCAGCAGATATTTCTTTTGCCTGGAATTGATTGTTCCTAGGTCTTGCAATTTATTTAGGATATTTCTGACCATCGGGATTGTATCCTGGTAGATTGGCCCTTGTAGTTTGCGGTAGTAAGTGGTGTCGTTCAATTGCCTTCTTGCCTCCAGTAAGTATTGGTCTCTTCCCATGATGACTACGGAGTTGCCTTTATCCGCTGGTTTTATGACGATGTCTTTCATATTTGCTAATTCTAATAGGGCATTTCTCTCTTCCTTGTTTAGGTTTGGCGTTTCTTTGATCCTCCTGTAGTTTTTGAAAAAGAAGTCCCAGTCTTTGTCGATAATATTCGGGATGTCCAGTGGCAGGTCATGGAACGAAGGGCTCCAGGAGGATGGGCTTATGAATGGTAGAGGTCGCCTGTCCGGGGCGTTTTTGAAGAAGGTTGCCAATTTTAATCTTCTGTGATATTCAATTAAATCCGTTTGTAATTGTTGTTTTTGATTTTTAGTTGGTCCCAAGGCTGGGACAAATGTGAGCCCTCTGTTCAATAGGTCCTCCTGGGCTTTTGTTAGTTTGATTCCAGATGCCAGCACTAGGACATTTTTGGAAGCCGTGGAGTTGGTTTGTGTATCCCCCTGTCCAGTAGACTTTATTGGGGGAACAAGTTTAAAACCTGGGCCCAGTGTGTCAGCATATCCTTGGCTGTTGTCCTGGTCCAGTGTACGTTGTCTGCTTCCGTGTGAAACAGTGTTGTGTCCAGCTGGGGAAGGTATGGAATATTTTTTGCAACGTGGTCGTTGAGGGATTGCAAAAGGTCTTTCTCGGCCTGTGGCAGTTGTTTGGAAAAGTTTATTAGGGGTACCCAGATGTGGGCCCCCGGAAACTTGATTTTGGCTGCCTTGATTGCCGCGAGCATCTGTTTGATTGGAGTGAGTTTGGTCTTCTGTGTTCGGTTGTTTAGGCCAAAGGCCAAGATGACCTTCTCCACCTCTGTCGTCACTGATGCTTTTTCGACCAAATGCTGGGCGTGTTTGAAGTTGGCCCCTGGGTAGCTCTCTATCTGGATTCCTGGGTGTTGAAATTGGGGAATCCTGCCTAGGTTTGAGTCACCCATGATCAGGCATTTTGAGCGTACCTTTAAATCCCAAAACGCCATTTTTCTGAAGGTGTTGCTATGGATGTGCACCGAGGCATCCGGGTTAGGGTTAGGGTTAGGGCTGGGGTCAGTGGCTGTGATTAGTGGGGTCTCCTCCATTTCTGTCGGGGCACATTCGTGGACCTGGGCCGTGGTCGTGTTGGTGTCCTTTGGGTTCGGGTTCGGGTTCGGGTTAGCAGGTTGTGGGGTCGGGGTTTCCTTTTGCAGGTGATTCCGACCCCTCGTTTTCAAGGAGGGACCTCAGAAATCTTGAATCCCACGATATGTAGGACAATGGTGGTGACTGAGGTGTATCGGATATTGTGTCCAGGAGGGGGCTGCTTTCTTGTATAACGCATCCCCTGGGTTTTCTTTGGGCTTTAGGTGGGGGTGGTGTGACGTGTTCGGACTCCAAGTGTCCTCGTGGAGCTTCTGATGAATCCGGCAGGGTTGGTTGCGGGGGGGGAGGGTGCCTTTCTTGTGTTGTTTTTCCCATTATTTATAGTAGCCTGTTTGATTTTCCCACTGGCCACTATTACAGCTTCCGCCTGTTGGATCACTTCGTGGGTGATCCGTGTCAGGTTCTTCCTAGACCATCTGACAGCAACTTGGAAGGCCGCTTGCCAGTCAGGGCTGAGGATGGCTGGAAGTTTTTCTACTTGTTCCTGCAGGCGGTTTTCATAATGATCCCTCAGAATGAGGAGGGTGGTGTATCCCCAGTTTTTAGCATTTCCCATGATGAGGTCCAGTGTGTCCGGTGTTGGGAGGGCAGGCTTAATCATTTTGGTGAGAATTCCCACCATGTTGTTGACCATCTTGGGTTCCGGTTTGCCTTCGGCGGGAGTTACATTATGCAGGTGGTGGACAAGTTTTACAATGCCATAGAATGTACGGACCAGGGCTCCAAAGGCCGGGTCAGCCGGCCTCTGGTCAACCCTATTGCCGGCCGCAGGTTGCCTGGCTGGGCCTCGGACTACCTGGGCATACGTTTTTGGCTTTGGACGACTGTAGCGGGTCGGTGCGGACGAGGGAGCTGGCCGCGAGTTG